>NW_017731460.1:3251980-3253183 GCF_001890085.2 Hipposideros armiger
GAATTTGATATAACACATAAATCTACACGTTCAAGAAACTCAACAAATTCCAAGAAGGAAAAATACAAAGAAACCCACACAGAGACATATAATCAAAATGTTAATAGCCAAGAACTAAGAGTAAATCTTAAAAGCAGCAAGATATGTGACTCATCATGTATAAAGGATCCTAAAAGATTAAGGGCAGATTTCTCATCAGACACAGGGAGGCCAGAAGGAAGTAAGATGATACTTTTTTTAATGTTCTGAAAGAAAAAAACCTGGCAGCTGAGAACTGCATATATAGCAAAATTATCCCTCAAAAGTGAAGGAGAACTCAGGACATTCCTAGATAGACAAAAACTAAGGAAATTTATTGGTAATAGAACTGACATACAAGAAATGCTAAAGGTATTCTTTAGGTTTGTGGATGAGAAAAGGGGTTCTATGAAAACTAACCTCACAAAGTAATATGATCATAAATTCTTAACTGGTCAGGTCACGGTGGGTAGTCACACCCCAGGCATATAATGTTTTAGTAAAAGGTTTATTTTTGCCATCAGCAAACCCTGTCCATTGTTTCTGTACATCTAGTTCAACACACCTTTGAAATAACCACCCTCAAGAGTACACATAATCTTAACTATCCTGTAATCCAATCCCCACCTTGCTTTGCTTTCTCCCACCTCCATGTAATCTTCTTTAGTTCCCTCTTTAATTTCAAATGCATAAGAGAAGCTGCAAAGCAGTTATTCTCCTGTACACCTGAAACTAATATGCTATTGTATGTTAACTGTAATTAAAAATAGAAAAATATTTTAAAAATGTGTTATTCTCTGGAGCATTTGAGATCTTGTCCCCCAGCATATGTCATAGTTTGGCTGAGATAAACTCATATAATAATTCTCTATAGGTTTGGACATTTCTTACATCAACAGGTTGAACTCAAAGGACAGTAAGCAGTAACTCAAAGCCATATGAAAAAAATATAGATCTCTAGTAAAAGTAACTAAATGGGTAAATATAAAAAAGCTAGAATGATTGTGTTTTTGGTTTCTGACTCCACTTTTTATCTCCTACATGCTTAAAAGACAAAAGCAAAAACAATTATTATAAATCTATGTCAATGGGTGCACAATGTATAAAGATGTAATTCGTGAAAACAACAACCTAAAGGGGGAAATGCAGCTGTATAGGTGCAGAGTTTTGTATGCTATTGAAATT
>NW_017731460.1:3262443-3264389 GCF_001890085.2 Hipposideros armiger
TTACTTTCAGGATTCTGTAAAGCCTATATAAAATTCCCAACCTTTTAATTTCAATTAAACTCAAACATGCATTATTGAGCACCTGGTGAATGCAAGACTTTGGCTAGATTGAAGAGGGTGCAATGCAGGGATAACTTAGATCTGGTCCCTGGACCTCAAAGACCTTGGTCTAAAAAAGATTGACTTGTAAAATTATAAAGTATATTAAATTCAATGAAATAATGGCTATAACATAGCATTATGGAAATATGGGATAGGGAAGATACAATACATTCTATGTGGAGGAATGAGGAGCGGGTGGGTTCCCAGCAGATGTGGTATTTGAGCCTTGAAGCACAACAGGAATTTGATAGGCCTGGGTGGTCAGGAGCGGGGGAAGGACGCTCTTCCTTTAAGTTGGAAGATTATGAGATGTTATTTATTAAGTCTTTACTGAGCACCAACAAGTGCTGTGTGAAATAGAGTAGCACAAGAACCACTATAATAAAAGGGAGATAAAATACACCCTTGAGGAAAAAGTCATAAGATACTAAATGATGCTGTGTGATAAGGTATCATACAATCTACAGAGTCCAGAGTTGAAGCAGAGATGCAGGTTAAATATATTTTTGGTAGTGAATTAGCCACTTGAAAAATATTTCAGTAGGAGAAAGCAAAAAACATAAGATACATATTATTTCTATTACCGTTGCCCTTTTCCAAACTTCTAGATTTTGTAAAAAGTTATTGTTTTTACTTTTAATTAAATGAACAATGCATACTATACAGTATAATCTTGTTTGGAAAAGTTCAAGGGNATTCAAATATAAAAGGTTATTTTTTGAGGGATAAGGAAAATGAGATTTGGAGAGATTAAGGTCCTTTTTACCTGAGCTCACCTTCTACTTGATTTGGTGGCATCAACCAGGAAGTTTCACATGTTAGTCAACAAACACTTACAGAGCTCACATTCTTCCAAGCACTGTGAAAAGTTCCTGGGACCCAAATACAAAAAGACATGGTCTCTGTCCTTAAGAATCTTCCTTCATAATGGAGACATATTCAATTTTTAAAAAGTTAAGTGAATTCAAATTAAATTTGTATTGAGGAATCCTTTAGAATCCCAGGACCTTCCTAGGTGGATAAATCCATGGAGTAATAAATCATTGTTCTGACATCTCTGGAAGTCACCAGCTATGTTTTCAGACTTTCACGGGGCTGCACACTGACTTTGGTTGAGCCAAAAGTAATGAACAAGGAGGGTTTTCCTGGAGAGAACTAAAAATACTCCGAGGTTCATATGCTTACAATCACTTCTCAGCTACTCCCACCCCCCATTCTAGGATTTCTCTGCCATCCATTTATTTAAACAAAACAAAAACATCCCATAGAGCTAATCCAGAATCCTGTATAGTGAATAAAAAATGCATGTTGTCTACTTTAAGTGTGGCAGAACCTGTTGAAAAGCACACTCCCAAGGGTCAGCCTGCCTCTTCTGTGTGCTCCCAGGTCTCATTTTACAAATTGATTTCAGCCCAGGTCTGTCTGCAGTGTAGCTGCATATGGAGTAGCTTTAATAGTCAGAGAAAGACTGGATGTGCAACATTCCTCTAAACAGGCTGCAATAAAGAAAATCTCACTTGGAGAACAAAGACTGTTATTATTGAATAATTTTCAATATTATTACACGTGATTTGGTGCATTTAGAATGCAGGGTATGAGAGTAAAATAAAACACACAATAGCAAAACATGCTCCAGCCCATCAAAATCAGAATACAGTTCCTAGACTCACAGCTCAGAGATGCTCTTAAGCAAGTGCCAGGTACCATTTCAGTCATTGGTGAGGTTCTGCTGCCCTCAGGTGGCTGAAGCCCTTCTCTGACAAAGCTGCAGGTGCTATCATGCTAAGTGCCACAGTGATTTTTAGAATGGCGGAGTGGATGGATGGATAAGAAGACAGATGGGT
>NW_017731460.1:3267414-3269256 GCF_001890085.2 Hipposideros armiger
TTAGTGTTGAGGTAACTCTAAGGTTCTGTGCCACTGTTTAGGAAGCAGAGATCATCTGTCTCACTAGCCCACAGGATATCATAGTGGTCCACCAGGTTGATGACATCTTGCCAATAGGACCCAAAGAACAAGAAGTTGTGGGGACTCTACTTATTTTGGTAAGACACATGCAAGCCAGAGAGTGGGGATTAAACCTTGAGGAAATTTTGGTAAAGTTTCTGGAGGTCCAGTAATCTGGAAAATGTTGGGATATTCCCTCCAGTGAGAAGGAAAAGTAGCATCCTTTCACCATGACCACCAACTACATAGAAAGATCACAATACTTGTCTTTGGATTTTAGAGACAACATATTCCATTTTAGGTATACCATTCAAATGTACAAGTATTTACCAGGGGCCCCAAAGGGTGCCAGATTTCAATATACTTGAACAGCCGAACTCTTTCCAGGTAAACCACATTGTAGCAAAAATGATTACTTTTCGGTCCTCATCACCCAGTAGGTTCAGCAGTGTTTGAGGTGTCTGTGGCAGAGCTGTAGCAACCCCAACAGGAGAAACATAGCACAGACCCTTAGAGTTTTTTAGAGAAAAGCCATGCCTTCCTTGGAAAGTGTTTTCCTGTTCAGAAAGTGATCTTGGCTTGCTTCTAAGACTGGTGAAGATTGAAATCCTGACCATAAATCACCAGGTGACCCAAGCTGCCCAGGGTAAATAAACTGAGTGTTTTCTTATCCTCTTAGCTATAAAGGTAGGCTGCCTAGTAGCACTCCATTACTAAGTGGAAGAGCATATGTGTGTGTTATTCATTTGTCTGTTTGTGCTGTTACATTTCTACCTTTCCGTACTCTTCTTGGCTATCCTGGGGGGCTAGAAGTCTATTAGACACACTTCTTAGATTCTCTTGCCAGCTAGCTCCAAGCTGGGTTTTGAAAATGAAAGATAGACGGGGAGAGAAGGCATATTTTGTTTGTATGAGGTTTATTCTTTTTTCCCCCCTTCTCCTATTTTTGGCTGTACTTCCAGACAGCAGTAGCAGTGGACAAGAGTGGGCCCCTTGGTTCCTGTGTGGTTCCAGAAATGCGAGTACTAGCAGCAGGTGCTCTGGCAGTCACAGAACAATTGCTTCTGGGCTCTGGTTGTGGTGGGGGTAACACAAGAAGCAGGTGTCCTCAGGTCTCAGAGATCCTGCAAGTCGTGGTGGTGGTAGTACCAATGGCAGCATCGTCAGAAACAGCTGACTCATGAGTACAACAATCATGGGCTCCGTGTAACACCATTTACTAGTTATATCTTGCTGTGTAACAAATTACCCTCAAACTAAGTGGCTTAAAACAACACGCATTTGCTATCTTAGAGTTTTTGGTCAGGAATCTGAGCATGGCTTACCTGGGTACCTGTGGCTCAGGGTCTCTCAGGAGACTGCAATAAAGATGTCAGCTGGGCTATGGTCACCTCTAGGCTTGCCCGGGGAGGAGTCTATTCCAAATTCATTCACATGGTTTTTGTCAGGCCTCATTGGCTTTTGACTGGGACATTAGTCTCAGTATGTGGGTCCCTTGATAGGGCAGCTCAAAACATAGCAGCTGGCTTCTTTCACAATGAATCAGCAAGACAGTGAGAGAGGGTGCATAGTCCTTTTGTGTCCTAATCTCTGAAGTGATATCCTATCACTTTTGATGTATTCTGTTCATTAGAATCAAGTTACTAGGTCCAGCCCACACTGAAGCTATTACTTATTGAGTACTTACTAAGTGGCAGGTCCATACACTCTGTCTCCTGTTCTAAGCCGCAGACATGTCTGAGTTCAGAGGCACTCTGTCAGCACTTCTGAGCCCCCTCCCCC
>NW_017731460.1:3270789-3273210 GCF_001890085.2 Hipposideros armiger
TTAACCTGGGCCTGGATTACTGAAACAAATTACTCCTAATTTGGCCCCCTGCCTCTAGTCTTGCTTCCCTCCAATGCATTCTTGATACTGCACTGAGCGAGCTTTCAAAAATGCAAATCTAATTACACAGTTCCCAATGCCTAATAAATTCCAAGCCCATTGCTTCCTGAGGCAGCAATAATGGGTGCCTGTGAATTTTTAAAAATTATTGTACAGTAACGTTGGTTCTTTGTGGTGTACAGTTCTATGAATTTTAAGACATGTTTAGATTCTGTGGCCACCACAACCATCACCCAAAAAACTCCCTTATAGTGATGTACTCACACACCTTGTTTTTTTTATTGTGAAATAAACTCACACATTCTTAACCCCAGACAACCACCGCTTTATTCTCCATAGCTATTGTTTTGTCTTTTCAAAAAAAGGAATGCAATCTTTTAAAAAAGTAAAACAAAACCCAAGCCCCTTAAAATGGCTTTAATGCCTCTGCCTACCTCTCCTCCCTCACCTCCAACAACTACCCCCCACCCCTTGCAATTAAACTGAACTATTTTCACTTCTTGGGGGAGCTTCAAGCTTTCTTCCAACTAGGCAACCTCCTCCCAACTCTTTTTGAATGGCGGGGTCTTCCTCAGTGCTCCAGTGTCCACCACTTCCTCCATTATAGCACGTTTCACTCTGTTGTAACGGCCAAGTTATTTGTCCGTCCCCCAACTGACAGTTCTTTCCACGCAGGGACTGAGTTTTAGGCATTGCTATCCGCTTAGCATCCATGGATGGGCAGAGCTCCGCCACTCCCAGCCCCCAAAGTCACTGCATTCGCCAGGGTGTCAGACGCTCAGAGGCCCGCGCCGGACGCAGGGCTTCCAAGGCAGAGAGAGCATGCGCACCAGGAGGGACCGCCCCGCCCCCTGCGCGGGGCCCGGGGGTCGGGCCTCGGCCGCTCACGCTCCCCTCCCCCACCCGGACTCCTCTTGCGCGCTGGGGACAACCGTTGCAGGGCGCCCTGGGTCCTGGGGTAGGACCGTCGGGCGCCGACGCCCAACTCTTTCGGCCGTGAGGTACCCGGCCTGCTGGCCCTAGGACGTTTCCGTCGCATGGCGGAGTGCTGCAGACGATGCCCATGAAGTCCTTAGTCCTTCTAGTTGCGCTGTTGCTATGGCCGTCGTCCGTGCCCGCGTATCCGAGTGAGTGACCGGCCCGAGGCGGCAGGGACTCAGGAGACACCCCTGAGGGAACCTCCGGGCTCCCGGACCCGCCTGAGTACCCGCTCTTTTTTTTGCCCCGGTCCTACACGCCTCCCAAACCCCACTGTCCAGGGTGCTGCCTCCGATGCCGAGGTGCGTCCCTCTCCTCCTCGTCCTCCCCGACCTGCGCGCCTCGGGGCTGACCTGGCAACGCCGTGAGCCAGGCAGCGGGTCCCAGACTGGACTCGTGGGGGGACCTCCTCACCCCAGCGGAGACGCTCCTTGATGTGAACCCTGTCCCCTCTTCACCGAAGCGATGGCGCTCGTGGAATAAAGCACGGGGGGGGGGGGGGGGTAAACTGCGGCCAGCCGGCCGAGGCTGCCTGTTTTCGTATGGCTGGCCGACTAAGAATGGTTTTTACATTCTCAAATGTGAATATGAAATGCGATCTTTCGTGACATGTGACAAAGTATGAAATCCCAATTTCATTGTTCATCAATAAAGTTTTATTGGAACACAGCCACACGCATTCCTTTATGTATTGTCCAGGGCTGCTTTCCTGCGTTGTAACTGCAGAGTTCAGTAGTTGCCACAGCGACAGGATGGCCTGCAAAGCCTAAAATACGTACTGTCTGGCCTTTGACAGAGAAAGTTTAATCCCTGTGGTGAAACATGGAGAACATGTGGCCTGTGGGCAGCAGTCGGGGACACTTACTGACCCCCTATGCACTTCCACAGAGCGTCCTCGGGAGCAAGGCATTCAAAACCCCAGTGAAGCAGAATTCTAGCTCCCCAGTAGCTGAAAACGGATAAGGTCAAATTCAGGGGTGCTAAGACTACTAGATTAGCATCATGAGGACAGCTTGAGGTATTTAAGTCAAGTGTCTGATCTGATATTCCAGATATGACTTGAGGTTTGTCCATCTCTAGTCTAACTGTATTGTAGCATTTTGTAAGGTTGGGGTTTGGTTTAACCAAATAAATAAAATTTAATAGGTAGGTGTTAAAAAGCATGCTGGCTGTGCACAGCTATATTTCAGAATCGTCAAAAAGTCTTAGTTAAAAATTATATTTTAGAAATGAAGATACAACACAACCTAAATCATGAATAGTAATGGCAAAAGTTCTGAATAAAATGTCCTAGATAACTAAAGTTACCCCCTTAAATACTAGAGCTTTTGATTGTTAGCTGTTTTAAACAGTGTTTTGAGTTTATCTCTTTGTATAGCCTAC
>NW_017731460.1:3274901-3290669 GCF_001890085.2 Hipposideros armiger
AAGATTTTATTGGGGAATTGGGGAAAGGGGACAGTGTTGGGGAATTGAGGAAGGGGAACAGCCAAGTTTTTCTTCAGTCTTAGTTGTGGAGGGCGCAGCTAGCTCAGCTCCAAGTCCAGTCACCATCTGGCTGCCTGTCAGCTCAAGGTGCCATGTTCAATCTTAGTTGCGGGTGGGCATAGCCCACCATCCCATGCGGGAGTTGAACTGGCAACCTTGTCGTTAGGAGCACGTGCTTTCACCTAGTTGAGCCATCCTGCTGCCTGTTGGCAGCTCAGTGGCAGCTCAACTCAGCTCGGGCTTAGCTCACCTGCCCATGTGGGAATTGAACTGGCAACCCTGTTGCTCAGGGCTTGTGCTCTTAACCAACTGAGTTACTCGGCCGGCCCCTATTGAAGCGTTTTTATGATGGCTACTTTTAAATCCCTGTAAGATGATTCTAATACCTGTGTCATTTCAGTGTTGGCATCTGTTGACTATTTTTTCTCATTCAAATTGAGATTTTCCTGGTTCTTGTTGAGACCACTGGCTTTTGATTAAAATCTGGGCATTTTGGGTATTATGTTGTAAGATTCTGGATCTTATTTAAATCTTCTGTTAAAGATTTTAAAAGGCCTCTGACACCACTTCAGCAGTGGAAGAGGAATGTGGCCTTGTTACCACAGGGTGGAGATGAACGTCCAGGTCCTCACGCAGCCTTCTCTGCTGGAAGAGAAGGTATTAATTCATACTTGGTAGCAGCACTTCTGTGGGATAAGGACAGAGGGTTTGAGACACCTCACTGAAGCCTGATGAGGGTAGAAGCTAGGTTCCCCACTCAGCCTTTGCTGGTGGGGGTCAGGCTTTAGTGTTTTCTGTGGTTTTTGGTTGGAATAGAGCAGTTATTATCTAAAAGTGTTCTGACTTGCTAGGCTACCCCTTTCCTGGTCCTTTGGACATGAAGAGAGCAGCCTTTTCTTGGAGCCTTTTTTTGTCTGTGTCCATTGGTGTTTCTGGGTTGCCAGCTGTTCCAGCACCCAGTCTGGGGTATATGTAACAAAAAGAAAACCCAGAGAACTCAGTGCTGTGTCATTCCTTGGGTCTTGAAGTCCCTAGTTGGTTTGCCTTCTTCTCTCCACCTTTGAGAGTCTTCTTATGCTTCTTTTATATATAATGTGCAGGGTTTTTAATTGTGCTTAAGTAGGAAGAATAGGGAAAAAGTAGATGTTCTCTATCTTTTTGGCAGTGGAAGTTCAGATATATTGCTTTAAAACATTTTATTTGGGGCTCATGGAAGAGACAATATGTTTTACAAATAAACAAGAACACCTAAGTGGAACACATATGGAAATTATGTGATGGCCTGTTTTTATTTTAAATTTTGGTCAAAATATGTTGGAATTAGATTTACAATTGCTTTTTCTGTATTATTTTCCAGTTTGTATATAAAGCATTAGTTATTGAAAAAGAGAATGAAGTCCTAATTGACTATTAGACATCTATCTAAATTATTTAGGTAAAATTTTATCTGAGTAGTGATTCCTAATACTCTAAATAAATTAGAGAGAATGTAAATAAGTTCAATATTTAAAAAATTTGTTTAAAATTCTCCATTAATGTTTCATTTTTATAGGCAGTTAACCAGTGTACATTACTTTAGCAGCATTCTTTTTACTTGACAAGCAGTTTGATGCCAAGCCTCAAGTTTTTTCTTTTAAAAGTCTTTAGATAAATACACATGCTATTAATTTAAAATTGTTTTAATTTACAGGTCCATAATTAAGACTGTCAGGAAATATAACCACGTTAATGCCAAAATAAAATGCAATTCATATTAAATATTATCACAGAATTATAACACTTAAAAACCACACATAGAACATTTTAATTGACAAATTCTATTGGTCTTTATGATTTTATAATATTGTGTAGGTTTTATAATAACCAGTTTTTAAGACACCAGGTATTTGGTTTGTAACACATTTCAAGTGAAATCCCATATTCACATTATATTTATGTTTTTCAATGCAGCTCTCGAAAAGTTTATTAGCTGAAGTGCTAAATCCAAATTCTGTGTAGATTTGAATATGCCCTATTTACTTTCCAGTTTTATGTTCTTTGATAACTACACAGTTAGCACACAAATGAAACACATAAGAAAATACTCTTTAAAAAAGTGAAGTTTTTAAAAAGACTTAATTTTACCAATATTCTTCTGAAATTTTAAATTGTAGCATTAAATAAGAACTCCCCAAAGAAATACTAAAATTACCTAGTTTTATTGTAACCCTATATCTTATTACCCTTTGAGGTAAAGATATTTTCATATGAAAATTCTCAAATTTGAGATTATATATCTTTTAAAAATTATATCTGCTCCCCCCATGTTTTCTAAGAAAAGAAGAGGTGGGAGTGGGTTAGTTTTCCTTTTTTATTCAGTTTAGAAACTTGATTCTTTGAGATTAAGGTGACATGGGTTTTTTTTCCTTAAAACTTTAGTCTCAAAGAAACTAGGTACATTACTGTGCAAGATTTTTAATGTTAGCCTTTTATTATATCATTACATTTTATTGTCATTTTTGGCATGCCATGACTTCTTAGGAGCATAGAAGCTATTTTTTTTTCTTTTTTTGAGTGTAAATTTTTTTTCTGGAAAAAAATGTTTATTAAAATAGTTAATGTATAATAGTATCTTAGCTTTACTGGTTAGGAAAGCTCTCCAGAAACAGATAAAAGTATAAAAAGCACATTCATATATATTCATTCTTTTAAATAGACATTGTGGAAGAAATTATTTCTTTCTTATACCTTTTACCAATAGAAGGTTTATGCAATTAGATATTTAAATTGGTAGTGCATTTTTAAGAACTTGAGGCTTCCAAATATCATTTTAAAAATTCAGTTAGTTTGTAGTATATTTACATAGATGACAGAGCACCGAGTTTACTTGGGGTGGTTTTTTTATTCAGTTTCTTTAAAAAAGTAAAATAAGCCAGTTAATTTACATGTGTTAAAACCATTATTTGTAGTTTAAAATGACTGACAAGACCTAAAAAAAAAAATCACATTTTTAATTTACAAAAATTTACAATATCTTTGGCCACAAAAACCAGTTTCTCAACTGAGATAGGGAACCGAAACCACTCCTAACTCTGGAAGAGGAAGAAAATCTGATGAGTTCTATTTTCATATCAATAGTCTTTTTTTTTTTTNAGCAAGCACTGCTACTGCTGTGTTTTCTTCCAGAATGATTTCTGATGCACTCATATAAATACATAACTGTGCTGTGATTTTACGTAAGTGGATATGTGGGTTTCTTTGCATTCTTTTTCTTACCTTACTACCATATTTTGGAGATTTTTTTTTCTATGTTAGCACATAGATCAAAGTTAAAGTTATAGAATTCCACAGTAAGGACATACCTTGGGTATTTCATGTGTCTATTTGGATGGTCCATAAGATGAAAGCCACTAAGGTCTTACCTGATTTATATAAACAAGCAAACATACAAAAACAACCCCAATTCTGGGCCTAACAAACAGACATCTTATTTCAACCTCTCACTTATAGCCCCTCACCCAATTCCCTGACCTGAGTCCATTTACAAACTCAGAGGCTCCTAAATGAAGGAAAAGCTGGAAACCCTTGAGGAATAATTCAGTAATAACACCACAAGTAGGAATTGTGATTCTTACTCCTAGCCTTGCCTAAAGGGGCCAGTGGTCATCTATAGGAAATATGCATGGACAAAAATAAATTTCCAGTCCTCTGAGATTACTGGACACTGGCTATGAATCACACTAATTCCTGCAGATCCAGAATGCCACTGCAGTTCACTGGTTAGACTGGAGCTTAGAGGGGTGAGGTGATCCTGACCGTTAGGATAAGAGTAAATTATGATAGAAAAGACGAAGTGGAAACCCACAGAGCTTTATCCTCCCTTCCCCAAATCAAAAGAGTGAAATGGAAGTTATACCAATCCCTTGGTGAAGGACTATATAAGTGTCACCCTGAAAGATTTGAAAGATGCATTTAACCTGCCAGCTTGGTTGGGAATGAAAATGGATGGANGGCAGCTCACCTCGGGCCAGGCATCGAACTGCTGTTGCTCAGAGCTCGCACTCTTGAGCGAGCTCTTAACTAACTGAACCACTCGGCCGGCCCTTGTGTGTGTTTTAAGGAGTAAAACATTTCATTATAGATAAGTCTAAAGCCCCCTTTAATGACCAACTTCAGTCCTATTCCCTCTCCTCAGAGGCAACTACCCACATAATTTGGTTTGTTACCATTTTGTCCATTTAAAAAAAAATCCACGTCACAGACGAAATGTATGATACTATGTCAGTGATGTAAAAATATCAGTATAAGGATAGCACCAAAATCTACCTTACATTCTATATCTTTCTTTTTTCACCCATCATCATCATATGGATCTTGAAGTATGCAAGGCTTTCCCAAGCATGACATAAAGTGCAGAATCTACATCTGCAGACAAGTCTAGCATCTTTCCACCATCACATTGCCTCACTAAGCTGTTCTCATTAAGAATTTTTTAAAATTTGGAAATATGCTTTCAATTTTGATTAAACTTCATCTGGTCTTTCTAAGTTTTACCAGAAGAGTTAAGGAAGAGGGGAGAGTGTAAATATAAAGCACTTTTGAACTATTGTGCTTGCCAACCAGCTAAATAAAAGTGCCTCCTGAACAGAAAGCTTGTTACTATTTTTTCATTTTGCTTGGAGAGGGAGGGTTCAAGGAAGAGTTATGCATTAGAGTTTGGTAAAAAGTGATTTACTTCCTTGAATTCAATCAATTTGTATCCATGATAGTGGCAAAATCCAAAATTACATGCAATACAAAATTCCAGCACTGAAAATTAAAAACTTCTGACTGAGGACTAGGGGGTTGAGCAGAATTTCAGAATATCTTATTCAATAACCTTTTTCTGTTTTCCACATTGGAAATAAGAAGCTTCACTACTCAGATAGAGCAAAATATCAGCATAAATACAATTGTCAATTTGGTTGTCAGAGTGAAAGTTGATGGTTTGGACTAGAATCTGCAAACTTTTTCTGTAAAGGGCCAGATAGTACATATTTTCAGCTTTGTAGGTCATGTGGTCTCTGTTGCAGCTGCTCAACTCTGCTGTTGCAGCCCTAAGCAGCCATAGACAATACATAAACAAATGGGCAAGGCTGGGTTCCAATAAAACTTTATTTACAAAAACAGTTGGGTGGATATGACCCACAGGCTATAGTTAGATCTTTGCTGGGTTGAGGGCAGTGGTAAACTAGTGAATGTTTAACATCTGGCTTTTTGGAGAGCAGGGTAAGTCCTGGTTTATAGCATTTGCCCCATCGTGGCTGATTTCATGCTACCTATGTGACGTCACTGAAGAGGCAGGAAGAAAAAAATATATGGTAGCACACCGTTATATGGCGTTTGTACCATGCACAGATACCCTAGAAGTAAATAACCTCAAGAGCATAGATAATAGTAAAATGAAATAAAATAAGAAAGTGGTTGAGTTTTGAATACTTATTACCTTTGTTTTCAATGCAATTTATTTAATTGCAAATTCAAATAATTTAATTTTTAAGGCTGTCCATGTTTATTTAACATCGGACTCACAAAATTACTAAAAATTTAATATTTGGCTCTGGTGAGCCAGTATGAACCTACTTTAGCACACCACTGTGTTGGAGGACATAATACAAATTTTTGCTTTAATAAGTTGCCTACTGAATCATAAGTGATATGGGAGAGTAAAAGCAACAAGATATAGAGGATTATGTTAATATGCAATTTTTACACCAATCTTGCTCACCTGTTTCAATAAGAATCTGAAACAATAATTTTTTTTTTTTTTAGAGGGCAGTGTCACTGGCCCTCCTATGTGGGATCCGAACCGGGGCCCTCTGGCATCCCAAGCCAGCTCCCAAACAACGCGCCACTCAGCCGGCCCAAAAAAAAAATTAATAATTTTGTTCTTTTAAGTGAGAGTTGACTACGTCAGAGCTGTTTTATGTCTTGGTTTTTTATCTCAACTATTAAGTGATAGCATATGTAGTAAATTTGGGTCAGTAGTCTTTGTCAATATGTCATATATAATAATAAATGTAACTTAACATTTGATTTTTTTCCCTTAAGGCATGACTGTGACACCTGATGAAGAACAAAACTTGAATCATTACGTACAAGTTTTACAGAACCTACTACTAAGTGTTCCCACTAGGGAGCCAGGCCATAAGAAAAAATCAGAGTCTCCAAATAATGTTCATTCTATGGGATCGAAGGTATCAAAAGTTAAGGAGATAATTTCACATGATGAAGCTTCAACTGAGAATGATGTTATAATGAACCCTGTCACTAATGAAGCTACAACTTTCCCTACTAGAGGCTTCACAACGGAAACAGGGAGCAAAAAACCCACTGAAAGTACACCATTCTGGTCGATTAAACCAAACAATGTTTCTGTTGTTTTACACTCAAAAGAACCTTATATTGAAAAAGAAGAGCCAGAGCCAGAGCCAGAGCCAGATGTAAAACAAACGGTGGCTCCAACATCCTGGCCAAATGTTACTGAATTACCCCCAAGTCCTTCAAGTAGGAGCCCTGACTTGGATACCTCCACAGAACTAGAAGATGTTCCTCAGCTCTCAGGTGAATATGACACACTAGAATTTGAAAAACATCCACTGATTTTGAGTAATGAAGACATTTTGAAAAAAATTGCAGATATTAGTTCAGAGGTACAAAAGATACCTCTCCCTGAGAGCCTCAAGCCAGAATATAGAGAGGACATTAAAGCTTCTAAAGAGCACCTAAAACGAAGTCTTGCTCTAGCAGCAGCCGCGGAACATAGATTAAAAAAAATGTATTCATCCCAGTTATTACCACTAGGACGAAGCAGTGGTGAAATTGATGGCATTGAAACTGTTATTAACATGCTGTATAATTCTAGATCTAAGTTATCTGAATATTTAGATATTAAATATGTCCCACCAGAGATGAGAGAAAAAGCTACTACAGTATTCAATACATTGAAAAAAATATTGTGTGTAGGTCAAGTAGAAACTCAAAAACTTATTAGGAGGTTATTAAACAATAATATAAAAATTTTAAACTTACTTGATATTCCATGACAAAGATGATTTAAGCAAACTGGGCATTCACTCACAAGAGAAACAAGCATATTAGTGACTCAAAAGTTGTATAAAAATATTTTCTGTTGTAGTTCAATGTGCTAATATCTTACATGTCATGTGTTATGAAAAAACTTCAATGCTCTAAAAGCCTAAAAATTTAAAATAAAATTTTGGTTCAGGAGTTTGTAGTTTTTTTCTTATTAATCAATTTTAAAAGTCATAAAGACCTAATCTTTAAAATATTTAAGCTTTGATTTTACTTGAATAGATTAGTTAAGTTCACCCATTTTATAAGAGTTAAGAGAATGTATTATATATATGTATAAATATATTTTTATAAGTAGCATGTAAATGTAAAATTACTTTTTCAGAGAATCTGAGTTTTCTATCTGAATAACATAGTTGGAGCTTGTCTCAGAACTACTTTCATTTGGATATATGTGTGCCTCCTTTGAAAAGTGGATGGTATAATTAAGATAAATCTCTTTTCCTTTGTTGTTAAATACTTTTGGAATATCAGTGAGGAATTGTAACCTGGATTTGTAGTGAAGTCATTTTCACTGATTTCCTCTTTTTGTTTGTTTATATACATATATATTGAAGCTTTGCAAATCTTTTATTTGAGATTATGACTAACATCATTAAACTTAACTGTGTAATATTGTAATTATGGTGCAGATAATTCTATTTCATGTTTTGACCAGTATTATATTTAAATTTATTGATTTATTTACTCATTCATCAAGCCAGTCATTTATAGTTTAATGAAGATTTACTGACCTTTTACTATGTGCAGGACAAAAATGCTAGGCTTTGGGGATACAGTAATAAGGCCTAGTTTCTTCTCTCTTTGAGGTTATATTATAGCAGGGAAGGCAGACACTAAACAATAACTGCAACAATTTTTAAATTTCATTTGTGACAAGTTATTAGGAAGGTATCAGAAATGACCTCACCTAGACCAAATTAATGGGAAAGCTACTCTGAGAAGGAAGCATTTAGGTGAGACCTAAAGGATGAGGATATATGTAAGGCAGAAGGGGGCATTCCAGGCAGAGGGAACAGTATGTGTAAATGCTCTGAGTTCAGAATGAGTATGGCAAGTTCAAGAAGTAGTTGGAGTGTAGAAAGGCAAGGCAATGCATCTCAAAATGGAACTGGTGAGGGTCAATTGGAATAGATCCTGCAAGGACTTAAATTGCATATTGAAGATTTTAGTCTTTTTCCTATGATCAATGAGAAGTCATTCATTGGTGAATTTTAAGAAAGGATGGGTATGATCAAATTTGTTTTTTTTTAAAAAATATCATTCTGGCTACAGTTTTAGAGGTAGGTAAAAGTAGAAGTGCCCTGTACTCAGGCCAAATTTAGCTTGGACTAGATGGAAAGAAGTGGCAATTATGAGGTAGAATCAGCAGGATTTGGTGATTGAAAGAATATGGGGACTGAGGGAGTAGCGGAGATGAAAAATAATTCCCACACAATTAGCTATATTATGAAAAGAACTACATAAGTTTTGTTTTATAATAACACTCTTTACCTTTTCATGGCTTGATAGCTCATTTAGTTTTAGCTCTGAATAATGTCCCATTGTCTAAATGTACCACAGTTTATTTACCCATTCACCTATTAAAGGACATTTTGGCTGCTTCTAAGTTTGGGCAATTATCAATAAAGCTTCTTAAACATCCATGTGCAGGTGTTTGTGTGGATATAAGTTTTCAGTTCCTTTGGGTAAATACCAAGGAGCACAATCGCTCAATCATACAGTAAGAGTATGTTTAATTTTGTAGAAACCATCAAACTGTACCATTCTGCATTCTCAGCAGCAATGAATGGGAGCTCCTGTTGTTCCACAGCCTCATCAGCGTTTGGTGTTGTCAGTGTTCTGAGTTGTTGCCATTGTAATAGGTGTGTAGTGGCCTCATTGTGACCTACTAGCTTTTAATTAAACGTATTTTGTGTATGTTTAACCACTCACCTGTTTTAAGAACCTTTGGGTTGTCTCCAGTTTGGAGCTATTAAAAACAAAGCTTCTATAAACATCCATTTACAGGTTTTTGTGTGAACACAAGTTTTCATTTCTCTGGGATAAATGTTTAGGTGTCAGATAGCTGTGTTATATGATAGTTGCATATTATGTCTTATAAGAAACTGCCCACTGTTTTCTAGAGTGGCTGTATCATTTCATATTAACCAGCAGCAATATATGAACTTCTCTGAAACCTCACCAGCATTTGGTGTTATCACTATTATTCAATGTTTATTTATTTTAAAGGGTACAATTCACTGGTTTTAGTATATTCATAAAGTTTTACAACCATCACAATGATCTAATTCCAGAGCTTCATCACCGCAAAAAGAAACCCCATTCCCATTAGCAGTCATTCCCCGTCTCTCTCTCTCTCCCAGCCCTTGGCAACCACCAACTTGTGTTCTGTCTCTATGGATTTGCCTATTCTGGACACTATATAATGTAATCATACAATATATATGCCAGTCCCAGGAAGGAGGAATAACTGCCCCCTCCATGATGAAGGGGTTTGATGTAATTAGCTGGCTGTTCTATTTAAGAGATGGTACCCTACTGGCTGCTCAGGTTCAATCTATTGGGTTGTTGGAAAAGTCATGATGTATTTTTTCTATGTTTTTCGTTGCAAAAATGCATCATGACTTTTTCGACAACCCGATATGTTGCCCTACAATCAGGCAGTCAGCAATGGCAATAACTAGATCAGCCTTGGTGAGAGGGAGCTTATCCTCTTGCCAACTCATTGCCTCATTCCTGCCACTATGGCTATTCCATTCATTGGATTATTTAGCAAGTACTGAGGCAGCCAAAGGCAGAGGTGAGCTGACATGCACTGGATGAATCTTCCTATTCCCTGGGTTTCTCAGTGCCCCCTGAAATGGTGCTCTCAGTACTGACTGAGAGACAAAGTTTCACACACATTCCCACCCTCACGGGTCATGTACATGTCTCTTTCCCAGAGTTCCTAGTCTCTACTCTCTGTCCTTGCAGATCATTTGTTACTATCCATGTATATCTTTAGGTTATTACTTCCTCCCTTACAAAACTGATGACTAAGTGTTCTTCTCAAGGCTCCGCCCACTGAGAGGATTTCCCCAGCACCACCCAACACTGTCCTTTAGGTTCACCCCTGTGTGGGCATGTACTGCAGCAGCAGTCCTTATTGGCTCATATCAACATACCAACCTGACCCATCCATGAATTAGAAACAAGTTTTTTCTTCTTTATCTGGTTGTAGGGAACCCTCACAAGGTTTAAGGTAAGGTATTGCTGCAACAGATGTGGAAGTCTTGGAGGTTTGAGTCACCTGTTTACATAGCTTATCTGAGTCTCCTGTGCCTACTTGAGCCGAACTCTAAATACACAATTGCCATCATAGAAAGGACTACTGTTTCTTCGGTGCATCTTTTGACATGGTGGGTCTGACGATATACACCTCACAGTGAGCAACTCCAGTTTCACTTGGTGTTCCATGATTAGATGCTCAGTCTCTACTAAGACTCACTTCAGACAGAAAGTTGTTTCAAACAGAAAGTTGTTTTCTGCTGCAGAAGGCATGGCTTTGCTCCACAACCCTAGAGGTCTGAATTATAGATTTCCTATCAGGGCTTGCCAGAGACTCCTTATAGTGTACTTATCTACCATGGATATGTCTAGCACCTGAGCCAGACTGGATCATATGATCTAAATGTCAGTACCGCTCAAAGCCTGGACCTGCAATAGAACCCTCTCTCGCTCTGTGCCTCATTCAAAATTGATAGCCTCTGAATTACACAATAAATGGGTTGGAGCAATATTCCCAAAAGGAATATATGTTGTCTCCCAAATCAGGTGTTGTGTCTTTCTTAGTATTAAGGAATGAGAGATACAAAAATTTGATCTTATGAAAAGATGAACTGGTGTAGCCAAACTGTTGATCCGATAGGCTCCTAAATCTCGGCAGGGTTTATCATCTACCTTCTGCACATTTCCTTAGAACATCCCACTTCTTGTTCACCTAATCTGATTAACATGACATTTTATCAATATAGGTGACCAGAATGATATGTTTTGGAATGTTAAAATAAAGTCCCTCTGGATTGTATTGTGAAAGAGAACAGGAGCATTAACATAGCTCTGGGGCAAGACAATTAATATGTACTTCTGTCCTTTCCATATAAATGTTATCCTCATTTGTTCTTCTTTATTGGTGGAGATAGAAAATATTACATTTTCCAAAACGTTAGCCCCATACTAGGTATTAGAGCTGTTGTAGTAAACCTGTAACACCTGGCATAGCAGCTGCAATTGGAGCTACCACTTGGTTGAGTTACTAGTACATTAGTATCTGTCTGGTTTTGCAGTGGCCATACAAGTGCATTGAATGGGGGAAATAATGGGGATTACTACTCCAGCAGTCTTTAAATTTTTTGAGAGTGACTCAGCACACACACAAAGATTCATTATTTCTATTGATTTGCTATCTTGGTTGTCGGGGAGGGCTCTAATTTAGGAACTTTCACCTGCCCTTCCTCTGTAATGACTCTAATGCTGTAGGTCAGGAAAACAATACAAGGACTAGGAGCTGCTAAGAAAATCTGTCTCAATTTATACACTCAAGGATGGTGAAATAACCAGAGGGTGATGTATGGACCCTTTGGAACCACTGTGAAACAGACTTCAATTTATCACCTGGCCTCCTTAAATCACCACTCTAACCAGGAGCCATGATGCAGGGCCAGGACCAGGGTGAGGCAAATGAGGTACCTAGGGTGCAGACTTCAAGGAAACACTTTCAGATGCCACCCCTGCACTTGCACGATCCTGAGAGTGAGGACCTCCTTGAACGCTGTGCCCAAGCCTCTTTCTTGCCTCACCCTAGTCCTGGCCCTGCTGTTTTGGCCTCACACCATTCTGGTGTAGAACTCTTGCATATCCCAGTATTTCCCCTTCCTCTTATACCTCCTCCCAACCCACCACACAGGAGATTCTTAGTAATGATGAAGCTTCAACATGTCAGGGGGTGTGACCACACCACTTACTACCAGCAACGAGAGGCTTTTTGCCACCTGACTGAATGACTCAGTTCCATCACCCCAAGGGGACACCTTTCTAGAGCTATTCCTAACACCAATTATGTTCATTTGTCTTCTCCCAGACAGCAGAGTCTATGACAAAGATGTGGATACAGGAAGTTTATTTGGAAGGTGATACAAAAGAGCAGGAATAAAGGAATTTGGAGAGAAAGACAGGAAATGCAAGAGTATTTTTGAGTTGGTATCTCTGTGGGCAACTAGGGTTTAATAACCTTTTGACAAATGACCCTCTGACAAATCATGAGGTATATACCTCAGAGGAAGAGTAGCAGAGTCTTTTAACCACCATTCTTGTCCCCCATTTGTGGAGGGTAGCTCCCTTGCAATTCCAGACTGTGCGTTCCCATGGGCTGACCATGTCCCCCTGGCTTATGAGGAAGCCCTGAGGCAGAAGAGTGGTGAGAACAAGACAGGTATCTGAGGTGCGAGGCTGAAATCAGAGATGGGCTGAGAGGATGTGGCATCAGAGCACCTATTGGTCTATGCTGTGCCACACCAGTGATAATTATGATGCCACCATATGCCACAGATCACTTGCTTCACCATTTCTCCCAGTCAGGAATATATCCTGTGCTCTTCAAGTATGTGAGCAATCCAATCCTGGAATCCTATTGTGAGGGTTTGTTTCTTGGGGCCACTTTCTACACCACTGTAGGGGGACAGATGGCACTCTCAAATTAGGTAATTTGAGTAGAGTTAATAAAGATACTCTAAAAAAAAAAAGAGTGTGAGCAGGGATACTACAAAAGTGTGAGCAGGGATACCACAAAAAGTGCAGTGTCCCAGGGCAAGTAACAGCAGGGACATCATTATTTCCCTTAGCCGAGAAGAAGGCGGTAATGAGCTTTACCAGAACCTGGAGACAGAGTGCTGTGTGGAGAGGATCACCTAATAGCAGCTGTGACCTTAGTAATAAAACCACCTTAGTAAAAGATGGTCTGCTTTTCACTATCACCACACACAAACAATTCTAAACAATATCAATGATAAAGTACACGGTGCTCCACCATGCCAACCTGGCAACCTTGCCTGTATCCACCTAGGCCACACAGGCAATGGCTTGAGCAGCTAATCTGAGTCTTGAAAGAAAGCTTTGTGATCCTCCTGGAATATCAGAGAATGAGAGGTGTAGGGAAGCTGCCTTGAGGTACCCCCCACTCTCTTCCACATCTCCCTTGGGAGGCTGTCATGACAGTTCTTCACCACCTTCTGGATTCTGATGAGGTGTGGGGCTTTCCAACCTGCCCATCTCAGAATAGAGCTGCAGAATATAAAACTTCTTAGCTGCAGTCCAGAATTGGCTTCTCAGCAACCATCAATCCTACAACTCACATTGCAGTCATCTTGCCCCTTTTGTTTTAGTCCCATGCTTTTTGATGTGTAGGACAAGGATCATGGGGCAGCTAACACCTTCAGCTACTCTTTCCTCCACTGTTTGTGTAAGGGATGAGCTGTCTGAATCTAAAAGTGGCTTTCTGTATTTTTGCTGGTGAAATCACTTAGGCCTTGGCCTTGTCTTGTGTTTGCTTGGCATGAAATACTTCCTTCCCATGAAAAAAATCTTCGGTAAGTCCAAGTTCTAATCAATTTTATGGTTCTGTTGAGTTTTAATATTATGTAAGTTCCAAATTATCCTTTTTTTGTATTACTTTATCTTTTAATCAATTGTATATGCTACATGGAATTTAACTTGGAGAACTCCTAGTAATAGAGTGGGCTGGACTCAGCTACACATGTTTGTTTTGAGAGTAAGTTCTTTTCAGTAGTATTAACAGCAAGTTCTGAACAGTAAATAATTCTTTTTTTTTTTTTGGTAAACACGATAGTGTACTTTATTTTGCTACTTGCAATAAAAACACCAGAAGATAGTTAAAATTTAACAATAAAATTGTATGAAATATAAATTCAACAGTATCAAATGAATAGAACAGGTATTTGGAGAAAAGAAAAATAGAAATTGCCATACTCTTCTTCCCTTTCTCAATATTGTGGTGTAGCCTACTCTGCCATCTTGACCAGAAGTCCAACAGTAAATAATGCTTAACAAGTATTCGCCAACTCAAAGACCACACAGTCCTAAAATTCACTTGCCATTCCTCACCAAGAGGAGTTGCTTGCTCACTGTTCTCCTCTTTGGCCCCAGTTCACCACCATCTTCTTGGACCCTCACATCCTCTCCACAACTTTTTCAACTCTAGCTGCCTGACTTCAAGCCAAAATTTCAGCACCTTCCAGCTCTCAACCTAGTTCTACATCAAGCTCTGGGTCCATCTTCGCAGCTCAAAATGCATAAAGAGACTGTGACAGGTATTTGTCAGTCTCCTTAGGGTCTATATTTAGCAGCACAAAGAACTGGCAATAGTTTTGACTCTATAGATTTTGTTTTATTTTTAATATAAATATCTGGGGGGCAGGGTACCTTTCCCACTATAGAAAGAGAATTTTCCTTCTCTGTATGGCATGTTCCAGGAGTCACAGGGTGGGCCTGGTTTCAGAGAGGCATCACTTACTGTAGCAGGGGTGAGAGACTTCACTATCTCAGTGTCAGCTGGACATCTAATACTAAGTTAGCCCCACTCAGGAGCAAAAGCAGGGTTTACTGCCAAATAGTCTGGCTGCTATGGACATCTCTGTGTTCTTGCTTTGAAGGAATGACTATGAGCCTGGAGGCAGGATTCTGGATGCAAGAGTCTGGATTTGTCTCTGCTGCAGTGGTCTGGGTTTCCTTCCATCTTTATCCAGCTCTGCAGAAGCTAGCTGAGTAGGCAACCAACCCTGGGTGGCCATTTCCATTGACTGGGATTCCTCAGTTCTGGATACTTGGTCCCTTGTAGGTGGCAGGAGATGGGGAAAGGATCAAACTTATTGCATTTGTTTTTCTTTCACAACTTTTCAGAGGCCATGCTGACATTTCTTGAAGTAGGGGTGGGAGGATCTGATGAGCTTTCTGGTCTTGTTGCCTAGATAGGATCTGCAGGATGTGTGAACCAGTAGCCTTCAGACTTCATTTTCAAGCATGAAAAGGCCCTCCCCTACCCAGGCTTCATAGATCCATGCCAATGTGATATTGAAAATCAACATGTCCTTCAGAAAGCCTAAAATATGACAATTTGGGAACACAGGAGGCTGCCCCAAATCACCAGCAAACAAGGGAATTTTTTAAATTATTTATTTATTTATTATTTATTTATTATTTTTATTAGTTTCAGGTGTACAAAACAAAGCAATAGTTATCCTTTTCACCCCTCACAAAGTGACAACCCTCCTCCCCCTATCCACTGTGCCCCCACTCCAAATATCATACATATCTATTATAATTCCATTGACTCTATTCCCACACTATACTCCACATCCCATGACTATATATGTATTAAATTATAGTTGACATATAATATTATTCAATGGCAGTTTCAGATGTACAGTGCAGGGGTCAGGCCTCTACGCCATCCATGAAGTGGTCTCCCTAACAAGACATGAGTCCATCTGGCCCCCTAAAAAATATTTACAACATTATTGATTATATTCCCCAGACTGT
>NW_017731460.1:3292879-3321483 GCF_001890085.2 Hipposideros armiger
GAAATATTGAAAGGAAGACATTTTGATGACATTCAGGACATCAAGGGTAATACGACAACAGCTCTGATGACCATTCCAGAAAAAGAGTTCCAAAATTTCTTTGAAGGGTGGACTAAGCGCTGGCATTGGTGCATAGCTTCGCAAGGGGAGTACATCGAAGGTGAGCACAGTGATATTCAGCAATGAGGTATGTAGCACTTTTTCTAGGATAAGTTCGCGAACTTAATTGTCAGACCTTGTATATCCAAAGCCGGCCAAGAAATCATTAAAGACGGGTCCTGCTGCTCTTAAAGAATGGAAATATATACAGAAAAAAGTGCCCAAAACTTCATCTCGGTTGAGTTTTACCTTCCTTTTCACCTCACTTTTAGCCACTCATGTTCACATAAGCCCAAGTACTGGTCTTGAGTGTCTAGCTGTGGCCTCTCAGGACAACATGGATGAGCAGAGTTGGCTACAACTTGGGGAACAACAGGGAACTGGATAATTGAGGCTCTGGGCACATTCTATAGCTTCTTATAGGTTAAGCAAGCAAGTGTATCTTCTGGGCAGTTGGTCTTGGATGTTGAGTGGTGCTTAGAGAGGAGGCTGCAGATTCTGCAGTAAGGCATGCACCAAGGCCAAAAATAAAGATTCTACATGTGCAGGGAGGCACTTATCTCTGTTGAGCTTGGCAATAGGAAGCCATGAAACATTCGTGAGCTGAGGATGACACATGTCCTTTGACTGCCTAGTCTACACCCCAGGGTCGTGGAGAACCTGACCATCAGGTGTGGCCCGGCCTCGGGCATGGGCCCTGCACACGTCAGGGTTACATTCCAGGTGCAATGACAGCCTGAACTCAGCTGAGGTCCCTCAGCCCCACCCAGCTCCGCCCCAGATCAGCCCCTCCCCTCCCAGCCCAGCCCTGAGTGTCTCCAGCCCAGTGTGTCTCCAGCCCAGCGTGTCTCCAGCACAGCCCTGTCCACTCCACTTCGTCCCACTCCAGTCTTGCCCACTTTTTCGTAGGGAATAAAGATCTATCCTGCAGGGCAGCAATTGTCATGCCTCCATTATCTATTGTGTCTCTTCAGAATCAACTCACAGTATTAAGCACCTACTATGTGCTGGCATTTTTACAAATATATCAGTGCATTTTATAACACTGGTACATTTATAAAAGGAAATTAAAGTTACTTCACCTGAGGTTATATGGCTAGGATCACACAAGTAATTTCAAAGGCAGTCATTTATTCAACTTGGTGGAGCAGTTACTACGTACAAGCCACTATTGTGAATAATGATAGTGCCCTGCTGGGGCTGCATTCCAGATGGAGAGACAGGTAATTCATATCAGTAAACAAATACATAAACTAGAGAAGTACAAATGTGATAAGGGCTGTGGAGAAATAATATAAATAGGCTGTAATAAACCCAAGTTTGACTCCAAGCCCTGAATAGTGTTTTGTAGTTCTTTCTTTTTGTGTATTACCCTTCTTGCGAGTTATTTACCACAACACGCCTCAGATTCTTCCATCCTTTTTGACTGCCTTTGTTTGTTTGTTTGTTTTGTTTAAGTTTTCATTTGGGAAGTAAAGAGAGGTTATAAAAATAGCCACAGATGTGGCATCAGACAGACAGCAGTTCCATCCCACCTCCACCTAGCTGTGTGACTGCAAACAAGCCACCTGACCTCTGTTTCCTACTGCAGGGGTCGGCAAACTTTGGCTCGCGAGCCACATGCGGCTGTTTGGGTATGTACATGTGGCTCTGAAGAAAAATTGAAAATAAAAATAAAACTATCATAATTTCATTTATAAAAATTTTAAAGGATATTATTCACATAATGGTGATTTCATTTGTTTTATAGGTCTCACAAAACTTCGAGGGACAGGTTTGGCTCTTCCAGGGGTCTGCAAACTTTTGAGACAGAACGTACCCAAAGAGCCGGGTGTGGCTCGAGAGCCGCAGTTTGCCGACCCCTGTCCTACTGTGAAAGTAAACTGTCCGGCTTGCCACAAGACTCCGGAGAGTTTGTGGGCTTCAGCGGGGAGTGGGGCCTATAGGTTCAGGTTCCAGTGTGGATTACGCCCCTCCCCAGCCTGCCCCACTACATCCCTCTGAGTGGAGCCCCTCTCTCACAATGCTTCCCACTGGCTGACGCCCCCCCACCACTATGGCCATGGGCTCATCCTTTAACCTCTCTGAGCCTCAGGTTGTTCATCTGTGAATTGGGGGTAATTCGCATCCTTGGCTTCCCTTTCTCACATGATTCTTTTCAGGACGAGTGGAATGAACACCTGTAAAGTATTGCGAGAACTGGGCAGCACGACCCAGGTGGACCATTCATTATCACCATCAACACCATCAGCAGCAGCACCGGCATTAGCATTATCCTGGCTGTCTTTTGAGCCCTGATGAAATTCACAAAGCTGATAAATTGCCAGTGCCTGGAGTGAACAGAGGCTCCGGGGGTTTTGGAGGAATATAGAGAGATCAGATCAGCGCCCGAGGAAGTAAAAATAGATCAAGGAGGCTGAGGGTACCTGAACACTTAGCAGTTTGTACTTCCAGGCTGGTAGACAGGTTCATATGTGGAAACCTTGCTGAAGGTCAAAAGAAGAGAAGCCCCCAGGCCTGGCCCAGCACCGCCTTGCCCTAGCAGAATTTAAAGTCCAGTGGGAAAACCAGGTGGAATCCTGCCTGGCCAGACCAGAGAACCCTTCTAGAATAATGCCAAGAGCAAAGCTTTTGGAAATGGAGGGGTAGGTAGAAACAAGAAAGCTTTCTCCGCTGTTAATCAGGGGAAACTTCCTGAAGAAGGAAGCTGACTTTCAAAACCAGGTGAGTCATGGCCCCCCGGGAATCAGTGGGTAAAACCATTAAAAGCTGTGTTTCCTTGGGACCTTAGGCACCACTGCCAAAGAATAAACTGGCACAATCTTTCTGACAGGCAGTCTGGCCATATATGTCAGCATTTTAAATATGTATAACCACTGGGCCAGCAATCCCATTTTTAGAGATTTATCCTAAAAAGCTAATTGAACAGGTGCACAAAAAGTACGTTAATCGCCTTGCTCATTCATTCATTTAGCAAATATTTATGTCTTCCAAGTAGTGTTCTAGATGCTGGCAATATATCAATAAGCAAAATAGACACAGTCACTGCTTATATTCTGGAGAGACAGACAATAAACAAACAAAATAAATACATACTGTGTCAAGTGATAATAAATGCAATGAAGAAAAATAAATCAGGGTAAAGGCTAGAGATGGAAAAGATGCTCTTTTACATGTGGTGATTTAACAATAATGAAAAAATGAGGGCAATCAAAATTCCACAATAGGGACGTAGCTAAATAATTACTGACCGCCCTAATAATGGAATCGTAGGTCACCTCAAAGAATATATGCTTTGGAAAGCTAGTCAAGATGTAGTAAGAGGAAAAGCCAGGTTACAAAGCAGGATGCTTCAGTTATGTAAAAGTGTGGTGTGTGTGTTTGTGTGTGTGTGTGTGAGAGAGAGGGGGGGGAGAGGGAGAGGGAGGGAGGGAGGGAGAGGCTGGAAAAACAGAGAAAATGTTTAGAGAAGTTATATAGTCTGATTCAGGGTACTTTTTCACTTTATCCATTAACGTTCTGTAATATCTGAATCTTTAAAATTATCACACATTAATTTTGGGATGTAAATAAGTAATTTCCATTTGAAACCAAACAGGGTTTGCAACCCCAGCCCATCTATTCCAGGGCCACGGCACAGGGAGCAGTGGCTTCCAACAAGGACTTCACTGTGGAGTTGACACTCTACAGGTCGGAGGGAACTCCATAACAGGGGCATGAAGGCCTGGTGCACATGGGGACAAAGGACAGGACTCCGGCTCAGTGGGGAGCCTCAACAAGCACGACCTGAAGAAATGGGCTGGAGAGCCAGCGGCTTGTCTCCCTAGGGATGGCAGTTGGGACAGAGGGCCTTCCGGGCAGGCCACACCCAGGAAGCAGCATGCCTTGCATGGTGTTTCTGCAGCCAGCCATCGGTGTATCACCTTCATAACTTTTGCCATATTCACTTCCCACTGGTAATATTTCCTACCTAATATTCCTCTTTGCATCCCAACATTACCTTAAATTTCATTGTCTTTAAGAAGGACTCTTTAGATGGCTATCTTTAATGGGAAACTAGTATCCTGTGCCATAAATAGAAGATAGCTCTAAAAGCAAAAATAATGAAAACCGGTGTTATTAGACTCTTGCCAGATGTCTCTGCCTGCTAAGGCGCTGAGCCTGAAGTGGCGCTCACTCCACTGTTTGTGTCTCTCAGTCTCTCTCTCTCATGTTCTCTCACTCTCTTTCTCACTTTATTATAAGAAAAGAAAGAGAAGTGATTAGTAAGGGTGAAAGATGGAGTGACCATGATGTAAGGCTTCCTCCTTGCAATCAGAAGACATAAAGAAAATTGAAAGGGCTAGTTCTCTCACAGTGTACCTCCTAAAATCACAAGTTGCTCGTGTCCAACACCATGGGGAGCACAGCAGTCAGCCGCCCCAGACAACGAAGTGACATGGTGGGACGTGAAGAACCCTGGACGGGCAGCGGGAGACCCAGGCTCTGCCCCAAGCTCTGGGGCAACCTGGGCAAGTCATTGCCACACTCTCAGACTCAGCTCCTCTTCTGGGAAATGAGGAATTGGCCTGGATGGTTGTGAAGGTTACTCCTAACTCTGCCTTCTGTCACTGCAGAGGGAACTGTCACAGGGCCCTGCAGGCTGTTTGGGGGTCTGCTTCCTTCACCATCCAGAACTGGACCTTGGCAAATCTGGTCTGACTGCCTGCTTTTGCTCAGGCCGGAAGCAGTCAGGCAGGCCTGCTCCCTGTCCTCAGGTAGCTCCTGGTCAGCAAGCCCAGAGCAGGGCCCCAGGGGCAGGGTGGAGCTGGGAGCCAGGCTGGCCTCTGGCTTTTCTGCCTTGTGCAGCTGGGCAACGCTTCAAGGAGCAGCCACTTCAGAGGAGCTGGACACTGAAGGACGCACAGGAATTTCCTAGCTGGGTCAGAGGAAACGGTGTTCTAGGCCCAGGGGAAAGAATGTTCAAGGCGCCAGGGGGTGTGTCTAGAGACAGGAAAGTTATCAGGAATGGCTGGAAACGGAGCCCAAGATGTGACTGGAAGTAACTGTTGTCCAGTCACACAGCCTGAAGCTGATTTGTATTGGACCACAAGCGCTGATTGTTACATTTCCAGGAATTTTGAGGGCCACTTATTCAACAGTCATTGATGGGAGCCATGATGGCAGTGTTTATACCAGAAATCAACAAACACTAGCAATCAGGACTTTTTTGTTGTTTTTTAGAGAGTGAATTTTTCAGAACACCACTGATGTTCTCCCTCAAAAGAGGACTCCATGTTCCCTGGAATGGTTGGTGCAGAAAAAGTAGTTCCCTTTTTGTAAAGTTGCTCAGGCTGGCAAGGGCTAGGAAGCCTCTGAGAAATGCCTGACATGCCCACTCCCAGAGACTCGCAGCTCTCAATTCTACTCCCCGCAGGCCTCTGAGATGTCCCCTGAGAACACCAATTCTGTAACATCAGGGTAAGAGGCCCCAGGAACCCCTGCCCCAACCTGCCTGTAGGAAGGACTTGCTGTGGTTCTCAGTGCCCAAGTCCCTAGGGCTGACTTCCAGGTATCCACCTAATGAAACCAAACCCCCTGTCACAGATGCACATGGGGATGCTGGTTGGGCCCTGCTCTCACCATTCTGACATTCTAGGGCCCTCCCAGATGTGTGCTCAGAGCACGGGAATGGGAGCCTCTTAGGCCTGGGTCCCAGCCCAGGAGACAACTGCCTGTGTATAAAGGGGGTCCTGAAGCCTGGGGTCCAGCTCTCCCTGCATCCCCCGCCCCTCTCTTTTCTGTAACCCTCCGGTGCACAGGGCTACATCACCGGCCCTTACGGAACCCCCACCCACAGGATCTAAGCATGCCGTGCTCATCCGGGCAGGCGTTGGCGTCAGCCCCTTTGCTTCCGTCCTGCAGGGCATCATGTACAGGTGGGTGGACAGGCCGTGGACCCTGCCCGCTTCCTGGGGTAGAGTCCTGAGAGATGCACTCCTGTCTTCTCTCCCCCTTCATCCTCCCTCCTCTCCTCTCACCTGTCTCCCTCTCCCCTTTTCTCTCTTTCCTCCCCTGCTCCTCCACCCTCTCTTTTTTGGGTCTCATCTCTCTCCTTCCTCATAAGGTAGGCTCTGTCACCCCACCCTCCCTCCTTGTCCCCCGCACTGTTTTCTGAGATCCTGAAACATCTCCTACTCACCCCAAAATCAAACTCCCTCCTTCTCCCTCTCCTAAGGCACCAGAAGAGAAAGCACATTTGCCCCAACCGCCAGCACTCCTGGGTGGAGGGCGCCCAGGATGACGACATGAAGCGCCACAAGGTGAGCACCGCCTCCTGCGGGCAGGCCTGGGACCTGCTCACGGGGACACCAGCTGAAATAGGTGCAGGCCCTCCTGTGCAGAGGCAGGGGAGGGACAGGTGGCCTCCCCGCTGCTGGGATCCTCTTGTTTCTACACTGCCCCCAGTGCCTGGAATTCTCCTGGTGCCTCCTATGTGTTCAGGCACCCGCTTCCTCCACACCTTGTCACCTCTGAGAGATGTTCTGAACACAGCATCTCATTAAAGACCAAGGAGCTTGAAAGCCAGGCAGCCTAGCTTCAGTTCCAGCCGTGATGCTTACTAGCTATCATCTACCTGTTGGTGGTTTTAAAAATGAAAACATGTTTGCCTTTTAAAAATTCTTTATTTTGTATAGACCATTTCAAAGAGTTTCTTAAAAAATAAGCAATGTTTTTCTGACTCTCCTAAGCTTAAGATCTCAGAACACTGCTTGCTATCACAATAGATGATTAGAGAAAATCCTTGCTCGGGAGTCAGGAACCTGGGTTCTGATCCCATGCTGCTCTGTGACCTGGGCAAGTCTCAGCTCTGTGAGCCTCAGTTTTTCCCTCTGTTAAATGGGGATGATAATGTGTGCCTTGCTCACATCAGGGTGGTCACAGGGGTCCTGTGGATCACAGATGTGAGCAGACTCCACCTCTGAACTGAAGGACCCCTCTCCCCAGGTGGATTTCAACCAGATCAATCAAGACCAGTGGTCCTTCGAGTGGTTAGTGAAGCCTGCTGACCAAACTGGAGATGCACAAGGCTGAGGAGACTCAAGAGGGCGGAGAAGGACAGGGCCTGAGGAGGGTGGCAACAGGGCAGGGGGGTTCAGTGTTAGGGTCTTTCTAAGAAGGGGTCTAGATTATTCCATTTCTATCAAAAATGTGGGGGAGAGAGGGTTGCTCTTTTTCTCACTTAAATGTAACATTTTGTGAAACAAAAAATAAAGGAGAAAAAAACTCATTCATGGATTAATTCAGAATGAGTACTTGTTAAAAATTTAGATTTCCAGGCCTCACACCAGACCTTCCAAAGCAGATTCTCTGGGAGGAGGGCCCAGGAACATACATTTTAACATGCTTCTCAGATGATTCTTTTTTTTTTTTTTTAAAGATTTTATTGGGGAATCGGGGAAGGGGAACAGACAAGTTGCTGTCCTTTTGTTCTTCAGTCTAGTTGTGGAGGACATTGCTTCACTGGCCCAAGTTGGTACCTTCATTGCGCTCTTCCCAGGTGAGGCAGATCGGTCGCCGGCCTCTGGACGGCCGCTCACAGCAGCTCTTGGCAGCTCATGCTGGCTGCTGGCCGCTCATGCTGGCTGCCAGCCACTCATGGTAGCTTATGGCAGCTCACTGCAGCAGGGACTGCAGCCCATACCATCACCGGGCGACTCACGGCAGCCCAGCTCCAAATCAAGCTGTTGTTCGCCATCTTAGCTGTAGAGGGCAGTGTCACTGGCCCTCATATGTGGGATCCGAACCGGTGCCGTCCCAAGCCAGCTCTTAACCAACGCGCCACTCGGCCGGCCTCTGATTCTTAATCACACCTTTTTTTTTTAGTTTTTAGGGATAATTTACATATAGTAAAATTCACCGATGAATACAATGAAGACATTTGACAAATGTGTACAGTTGGGTAATCATCAGCACAATCAAAATATGGCACATTTCCATTACCCTCAGAAGTTCCCTCATCTCATTTCCATCAACACCCTCCCCCCACTTGTAGTCCCCAGCAACTGATCTGCTTTCTATCACTATAGTTTTGCCTGTTCTAGAATTTCATATAAATGGATTCATATAATACATAGTTTTTTCTGTCATACTGCTTTCACTTAACATTATGTTTGAGATTTATCCATGTCGTGTCAGTAAGTAGTTAGTTCCTTTTATCATTGAGTAGTGTTCTGTTTTATGAATATACCACAATCTGTTTTTCCATTCATGATGGATATTAGAGTTGTTTTCACTTTGTGGCTATTTTGCATAAAACTGCTATGACTATGCGCATACAAGTCTTTGTGTGGACATATATTTCCATTTCTCTTCAGTAAATACTTAGGAGAGAGATTGCAGAGTAGTATGGTATGTGTTAAGTTTAACTTTATTAAGAAACTGCCACACTGTTTTCCAAATCTAAATGCTGTTTTGCATTTCCATCAATAATGGATGAGAATTTCAGTTGCTCCACAACCTCACCAACGTTTGATACTGGCAGTCTTTAATTTTAGCTGGTCTAGTGGGTGTATAGAGGTATCTTAATGTGCTCTTAACTTGCATTTCCCTAATGACTAATGATGTTGAACATATTTTCATATTCTTATTTGTTGTTTGTACATTTTCTTTGTAAAGTGTTTGAATATTTTGTCCACTCTTTAAATCCAGATGTTTGTCTTCTTTCTTATTAAGCTGTAAGAGTTCCTTATATACTCTACAAATAGGTCCACTGTCAGGTGTACATCTTACTAATAAATTCTCCCGGTCTGTGGTTTGTCTTTTCATTTTCTTAAACTGTCTTTTGAAGGACAGCATTTAGAAATTTTAATGTTCAATTTATCAGATGTTTTCTTTTATTCTTGTTGCTTTTTGTGTCCTCTCTAAAATTTGAGGTCTGTTTCTAATTACTAATTTTGTCCTAGTTATGAATCGTACTCTCCTGTTCCTTTGCATGCCTGATAATTTTTTATTGGATGCTGGGCATTGTGAATTACATGTTGTTATGCTCTGGATTTTGTGGTATTTCTTTAAACAGTACTTACTTTTTTTCTCGTGCACAGTTACTTTATTTAGGATCATTTGGATCCTTTCAAGACTTGCTTTTAAGTTTTGTTATGGTGAGTTCAGAACAGCCTTTATTGTGGGACTAATTTAGCCCCAGTACTAAGATGCTACACCTCTGAGGACTCTACCTGCTGCCCTGTGTATTACAAGGTCTCCCCATTCTTGCTCATGGAAGCACAAATTATTCCCAACTCTGTTTGAGCTCCAGGTACTGTTCTGCCTAGAGCTTTTTGGAATTTTTTTTTACATGTGTACAGATTAATGCTTAAAGGCTTAGGTGAAAACTTTATGCAGACTTCCACAGACAGCTCCCCTTCTCTCTCCCTCCCTCCCTCCCTGATCTGCTCTCTGCCTCTCTTCCTCTTTCTCCTCTTCCTTCCCTCTTTCTCTGTGCACATCCCTTTTTCGTGTATTGTGCCTGTATATTCTAGCCGTCTTGGCCTTCTGGAACTTTTGTCTCCTCACTCAGTGAGACCAGCACCAGGCTGGGGAAATTGCAAGGCTCATTTCATTTCCCTCTCTTGGCAAGTACAGCCCTGCGACTTCCTGTTGACCAATGTCTAGAAACCGTTGTTTTATGTATTTTGTCCATTTTTATGGTTATTTAAGGTGAGAAAGTAAACATGATTCTTTTTACTCCAACATACATTTTTAACATATGTAATCAGTTAACAGAGATGAACATGTGGATAAACATATATTTATTGGGGGGTGAATGCTCAGTATTTTTCTGGATAAGATGGTAATCAAAAAGTTTAGAAAGTGGTCTAAAATAAAAATTTAACACCTTAGCATATATGAGGTTTGGTCCCTTCTTTCATACTTTCATCAAAAATGAATATTTTGAATGTCCTCCTCCAGCCCCTGCAAGTCTTCCCCCATTCCACCCAAGCATTGCATCCTATGTTTTTCACTAAACCAATGCCTAGTATGTATGATGACATGTTTTTCTAGGCTGCATCATAGTTTTCATGGGACATCTTTGTAGAATCCTGAGATTTTGTCCTGTGTTTTAATTAGAATCATTATTTTGTTTTGTTTTGTTTTGCTCATGGAATAACTTATACAAGGAGGAATATCTTCAGATATGTTTCTAACCTCAAGAGAATTGATGTACTTATTTATACGGTTGAGTTCATCGGAACTAGATCTTATTTGGCTGTTTCATTATCACCAGGTTGCTGTGAGTAAATTCAAATTCCTATGATAAACATAGTTTATAAGTTCAAGTAATCAAACACAGTTTTCTCCAAGAAACATTCAAACAGATGTAGCCTCATATAACAAACATTCAAAGCCTTAAAGCTCAAGTCAACAGCCTTTGGAAGATAATTACTAAAACTTAGAATGTTGCAGTAAACTCCTTGCCCTTTCTTATAAATAACAATTATAGCAAATATTTATAAGCCCATGTCTCTTAGGTCTCTGTTACCTTTTCATGTGTGCATGGCTTGTGTCTCCAACCTGACTAAGCAGAATGGAAGGGCATGCACTTCGGAGTCCAAGGATTGCCATGCTGCTCTGGAATTCATTTCCCTTCTAGAAATGTAATTCCTGGGGTGGCTGTGAGGCTCACATTAGACAGTGGATATAAAACAACTTGTGTATGCCATGCACAGAGTAGGCCCAGCTCAAGTAGTGGGTGTCTTTTCTCTCTACAGCACTGGTCACTTGGGGGATCTGCAGGTGCGAGTTCCAAGCCCTCTCAGTGTCCCTCCATGCCCAGGGCAAGGTGGCTGACATCCTGGCCTGTCCCCATTATGGGCGCTGACCCCTCAGTGCTGCCCTCCCCTCTCACCACATAGGCTGATTCTGGAGCTGCAGGTGTACATGACTTCTGCGCTGAACAAGAATGACATGAAGCCATTGGCCTACAAATGGCACTTAACCTCTTGGCCAAGAAGGAGAAGAAGGACTCCATCACGGGCCTCCAGACACGCACCCAGCCTGGGCAGCCTGACTGGAACAGGGTAAAGACCAGCTGGAGCCACACAGCCTGCAGGGACAAGTAAGGCTGAGAGCCTGGTGTGTAGCTGGGGAGGTTAGGGCCAAGTAGCCAGGGGCAAAGCATGAGGCTGGCATCTGGAGTCCAGCCAGGATCTCAGGGCTGGAGCAGGAGGCAGGGGACCTACTTTTGGATCTATCACTAGCTCACTCTGTGCCATCATTAGCGTCAATTTCTCCATCCGTTCAGACAGGAAGTTGGCCTAGATGACCTCCGAGGCCTCCCCCAGCCATGATTCCCTACCAACTGGAGTCTGAAGGCCCAAATGGACAGCGTTCTGGGGACGCATCAAGTCTTATCCCTTCCTGGTACAATAGGGAAACTGAGGTCCAGAGACACAAAACAGTTTGCAGTCTCCATATTTTATTTCTCCAATTGGTTTTATTATTATTTTTCTTCCCTGAATGCTTGCCAACTAGGGTCTTGAGTTGCATGAAGTGACCCAGAAAGTACTGCTTTTCAAACTGCTGTAGATAATCGGGCTTAGATAGTGAGAACTGAGGGGGGAACCGGATGCCAGTGGTGCTTGGGCACCAAAGAGGACTTTCAGCAGAGGCAACTCGTAAGCAGAATTTGGGGTAGAGGGGGTCCTAACTGGGGGGAAACTCCTGACTTCAGGAAAGAGATATTTCAATGGAGGCACATGGCCAGCCGAAGGACTAGCTTGAAGTTGAGGCAGTTGGAGTCCAGCGTGACCCACGGGGCTCTGTCATCGCCCTCCAACACGCAGCTAGTGTGGGGCACACCTCCCCCACAGACACAGCTCCTTGAGGGAGGACCTGGGTCTTATTTTTTTTCTGCCCAGCCCCTCCCAGGGTCTGGATCAGGTTATGGGTGGAGCAAAGGTCTCCTAAATGAATGGCTGCATTTTGGACTCTCTGCTCTGAAGCCAAGCAGCTTCAGTGTCTTGGAGTTCCTCAGGGGGGATGGACAGATGGCCATCACTGCCATTACCAACTTATTACATTGTTGGCTCCAGGTGGGCATGTCACGGGTGGGTCCACAGTCCCACCTCTCCTCCCTCTGCCCTCCCCTAACCCTGTGGACTCCAGGTGTTCCAGAAAGCGGCTGCTGAGGAAAACGGCAAGGGGCAGGTCTTCCCAGCCCTGGCCAAGGTGCTCAAGGGCCACTGTGAGCAGTTAGCTTTAGACTCTTCCCAGAGAACGTCTAGCCTCACCTCCCTAAGCTCGGCCCACATCCACACTGCCAGCCAGCTGGGTTGCATTTCTGCCAGTGCCCTGCAGGGACCAGCCTCAGCTGAGACACCTAATTCTGCTTCAACACAGAACAGGAGACCCCAGGGGGAAGGTGGACTTCCTTCAGAAGGGGGGTGGGGCTGGGGAGGCTTCAGGGCAACCGCTCCTCCAAAAGTCCTCTGAGGGAGCCTTACCCCTACAACAGCAGTCCCAGACCTGCCTCATCACCACAGTCATGCAGGAACTTTCCCCCGCCCAACTTTTCATTATGACAGTTTTCAAACATACAGAAAATTGAAAGAATCGTACAGTGTACAGTATTAACCCACTTTCTAGAGTTCTCGGCTAGCATTTTGCTATGTTTGCTAAATGACATATTATCCATCTATCCCTTCGTCTATCCCTCCATCAATGTCTCTCATTTTTCTGATATGTTTCAAAACACACTTACCACTCAGAGGAGCTTTCTTTAAATGCAGATTCCTGGGTCTCAATCCCAGAAATTCTGATTCTGAAGATCTGAGGATGAGACCTGGAATGTGTATTTTCTCTAAAATCCATTCCCAAACGGAGAGATAAGCAGCGTATTTTTTTTAACCCTCACTGTGTCACTGTCTTCCCATTATCTCTCTAGTTATTTGTGCCCCTTTTCCTCTCTGTCACTGTCTCTGTCTCCCGGGAGTGACCTTCAGTGCCCCTCCATTGCTCTGCATGTCGGTCTCTCCCTTTTCTTCTTGCACTGAGTCGTTAGAGAAATAAAATGGAGACAGCACCCACATGTCCGGGGGGTCACAGACAGGCCATGTGCTGGGAATCAGGCAGCTTGGGACTTAGTTACCAGCCTGAAGTCACGCCGTCTTGGAACCCATTTCCTCCTGTTGAGTCTTTGTGTTCTCCTCTTCATCAGACTTGGGAAAGCTTGGGAAAAACTGTCACTATCCGGAGCATGGAAGTAAGTTAAGAGGGAGGGTGTCCTGACTTAGAGATGGAGTATGTGTGAAGAGGATGTACTAAGGTCACTTGGAAACTTGACAGAGCAGAGTCTGTTTAGCAGAGGACGACACACACACACACACACACACACACACACACACACACACACACGTCACCATTTTACATTTTGTTCAGTCTCTGTCCATGCTGTCCTAAAACACTGAGGCCCCAGTCCTTAGCCCTTTGCTCTCTCAGAACAGATTTCCACCAGTCTCCCACTCCTATATACAAACTGTTCATTCAGAATTTTATATTTCACGGAGGGTGGGAGCAGGTGGCAGAGCTTGAATATAGATTCTAAAATCCATTAAGAAAGAGCGCATGTGTTTGACGTGACTGTCGGAAGGCTTTCTCTCCAGATATATTCTAGTTGACCACTAGAGGGCGCCACAGAACCAGGGATCCCAGGAGGTATTTTCTGGGAAGGAGACTGCTTCCTGAGTGGCAGTGAATCAAAGATGGGCCAGAGAAGACCACGCCCCACTCCAAAGCTCCCAATTCAAGGCCGCATCTCCAGGCCCTGTCTTGCGCAGAAATGTATGTCAAGAGAGTTTATTTTCAAGATCAGAGTTTCTCTAGCTGCCAGCCCCTCACCTCAACACACAAATGCATGTATACCCCCTACCCTGCCACCCCCTAAACACACACACACACACACACACACACACACACACACACACACACACACACACATCTCCTCCTTCCTGTACCCAGTGACCAGGTTCTGGGCTTCTCTGTTTTCCAACTGCATGGTCAGGACAGGCCTGGCTGAGGGAGAGTTTGTATGTCCGGGGTCAAACATGTGGGTGTACAGATCACTCAGTCTGTCAATCAGGGCGTTTCCCAGATGTCTAGATGGGGCCATCCTGCCGTCAACAAGAAACAAATGCATCCATATAGCTGGCTGACTTTTTTCCTTTCACCCAGATGTTGGCAATGCTGTAGACACATCTGGGACAAAGATGGTTAAGGCTCACACACACACACACACACACACGGAAGAAGAAGCACAGGTTAACTGCAGAAAGAGAGTGTGTGCTGTGAGCTCCCCAGGGTCAGGCCTGTGGCCCCAGAACCTAGCGCAGAGGGAGAGACAATAGGCCTAACAGGGACAACAGTCCCCTTCAGGCCAAGGGTTACTTAAATGGAATTATCCTTGGGAAGAGTCCTTTGCATATAATTGTCATTTGTAATCTGAAGAACGAAGGTGCAAACACAAGCCCACTGAATGAATCACTTTGCCAGGTTCTAGGACGCTGGTCTGCTGTGATGACAGCTCTGACAAAGACAGAAAGCATTAGTGAAACAAATGGTTAGGCAGGCCCAGGACAAGCAGCGCGGGTGCAGCCTATTAATACACCAAGAGCCAACAGCATGTGACATGGGCAATAGTGAGAAATGTCACCACCTTGCAGACCAGGCAGAGGTTAGGGAAGGATTAGGGACATCAGCTGAGACTGGCTCTGGGCAAATGCCTTGGAGATGTGCAGTGGAAAAGGCCTTTGCCCTCGGAAGTCCTGGCACCGGGCTCCACATTTGCCTCTACCCTGAGTCAGCTGGGTGGCCTTGGAGATGCCTGTGACTTCTCTAAGCTCTCGCCTCCTAATCTAAAAAATGAACAGATGAAGGTTGTATGTGTTTAAATGCTAGTCTATGCATAATCATTTCTTAAAAGACACACAAAGATATGTTTCTTGTATATGTTTGCTCTGAGGAGTGGGAATGGAGGGACAGGAAGGAAATAATTTTGTTATTTATTTGGGAGTTTTGTTTCTTTTTACTTTTTATTTTCTACCCTTCTATAAAGTCTGAAGTTTTTATGATAAACATGTATTAATTTTATAATTTTATTTTGAAAAGAAACCTAAAATAGAATGTTAATTTTTAAAAAAAGTACTGGGGCCGGCCGAGTGGTGCATTGGTTAAGATACTGGCTTGGGACGCCAGAGGGCCCCAGTTCGGATCCCACATATGAGGGCCAGTGACACTGCCCTCTGCAGCTGAGATGCTGAACAGCAGCTCAACCTGGAGCTGGGCTGCTGTGAGTCCCCGGCGACGGCGTAGGCTGCAGTGGGTTGCCATGGGCTACCATATGTAGCCAGGAGCCAGCGTGAGCGGCCAGCAGCCGCAGTGAGTGGCTGTCCAGAAGCCGGCGACTGATCTGCCTCGCCCAGGAAGAGTGCAATGATGGTGCCAACTTGGGCCAGTGAAGCAACATCCTCCACAACTAGACTGAAGAACAAAAGGACAGCAACTTGTTTGTTCCCCTTCCCCCAATTCCTTAGCACTGTTCCCATCTCCCCAATTCCCCAATAAAAATCTTAAAAAAAAAAGTACCAAGTTTTTAGATGATTCTATTCATGTAACAAGAAATAAACAGTGTATTTGTACTGTACAGGAGATAGATAGGTAGAGATGCTTTGGAAGAGGGTGGGAAGGAGACACAACCCACAGTTCACCGTGGCTAGCTATGGAGGAGGTAAAGGAGGACTAGTGTTTTTCTCTTTTCTATTTCATGTATTTATGTATTTCCTATGTAATGTTTCATGGTGTAGAGGTTTTACACCACGTACTTCATTTATTACTTGCATGATGTGTTACCTTTTCTTAACCTTTGTACTTATGTTATGGCCTGTGTACATTTTTTTAAAGAATGAAACAAAATGCAGAGATTGTCTGAGGTGTCTTCTAAGATACCTCATATTGATTACTTCTCAAATGAAAGTGTTTCAGAAACACCTGGGGCCATGGGACTGGCCCCTCCAGCTGGGGGCGCCCCTGGCCTCCTCTGAAAAGTGAGGCTGCTGCAGCACCCATATTCAACAGACAAAGCTGCCGGCTCTAGACGGTCTAAGTATTAAAACAAAAGGCTCCTTCCAGGGCTGAGGCTGGTCCAGAGAGACTGCAGAGGCCATTGGCATTCAGGTGAAATGCAAGCTCGGGGCTGGCCCCAGCACCTGCCCAGCCTCAGTCTAGGTGCCTCAGGGCGCACTGTCTCTGCTAAACAAATACTCCCATTAACCAGCCTTCCTGACAGATGGATGCACATTTTTATGATCTGTCTTTACAATATGATGACTTTCTCCTTTTAAAAATAAGATTAATTCAGACAAGATATTTTATGGGGAAATCTATCCCAGGAGGGAAAATACTCAAGCTGAATAGCAGAGATGGCTGGAAGGAGACTTGACTCTCAGGGAAGCGTCCAGCCTCCCAACCTTAGCCATGCAGCAGTGGCCCCGAATGGGCTGCCCTGATCCTACCCTTGGACAAATGGGGCCATCTTGAATCATCCCAGTGTGACAGGAGAAAAGGGTACATTTTTTTTGTAAAATAAAGAAGTTCTGAGATTCACCCAAATTTGTCTGGATATGAGTTTATATATACAAATGAAGCTTGCCTTTAAATAATGCTGAAAAACGTTCAAGGGAAATGAATTATTTATCATTGCATCTTTGTGACTGGAATAGCGCTATCACCTAGTAGGCGCTTGGCAGTGTTTCGTGAATGTTTCTGCCACTGTGAGTTGTGTTTCAGCTGGTAGCTGAAGATACCCTTGACTCCTCTATCTCCCAGTCCTCCTCGCTCAGCCAATCACCAAGCCCTGTTGATATGAAGCCTACATATTTCTCAAATCCGTTCCCTTTCCCATTGGCCCTGCCTCGGTTCAGTCCTTAAATTGCCCTTTGCCTGGACTATTGCATCCACATCCTGACTGGCCCTCCTTTCTCCAGCCTCTTCCAGCTCTATTCCATCCTCTACACTGTTGCAGATCTGATTATACAACTTCCTGTTGGATAACTGTCCTACTGCTGCTGTCAACTCCTGAGGTTGGCACACAGGCCTCCCTTACATAAGCACTCGATTAAGGTCTGCTGTTATTATAATACCACCAGTATTATGCCTGGCCCTTGTCTACCTCTTGTGTCTTGCCAATGTCCATCTCACTCTCCATGCTCTAAAAATACCATATAACTTAGAGTTCCCCCCAGAACACCCTACAGGGTCACACTCTCAACCCTTTGCCTCTGCAGTGCCTGACATTTACAGCTCCCTTCCCCACCTTCAGAATGAGATTTCAGGACATTTTATCATCAGCCCATTTGTGAAGACTTCCTTGCAGGTCCCTCTCATCACAGAATAAACAGCCTCCTCCGTCTGACTGCGGGGGACCTACTTCTACCAGAGTATCTACCGCAGGTATTGTATTTACTCATTTCCTTGTCTGCGAACTCCTTGAGGGCAGGAACAGTGTCGATTTGTCTCTGTCTCCCCAGTGCCGGGCACGAAGGAGGTGATCAATGAAAGTGTTGGTGAGTTGACATGACTCACTTAAATCCCCATCTCTCCTTCCTTTCCCTCCCTTCTCTGCTACTCCCCTTCAAGGAGAAAATGCTAACACCCCTCAGGCAGAGTGGGCAGCTGCCTTCAAGGTGCAACGTCAGGGACCCTAGTAAGAGTCCTGCCTCCCCCCAACCTCCCATACCTTCCACACTTGCTTTTCTCCTTTCAGCAGAGGTCAGGTTTAATATAGAACTCCTAATGGCCAAGGTGCACTTACTCTGTCTCCGGCTCCCTCTGTCAAATGAGGAGGTGGTGCTCATCGTGGCTTGTACCGTCTCCTCTTTCTTATTCTTCTTCCTCAAACTCAAAAGAGATGAATGTCTTAGAAAGAGCAAATGAATCAGAAATAGGGAAAGAAAAAAAAGAGAGTAATTTTGCCAAGTTATTATTCAAAGAAGCTCTCTGAGACCCAGAGAGAGCAGCCCCATCAATCACCCCGCAGAGTTCTGGGGGTAGGGAAGTTGGGGGGGGGACTGTCTGCAGAAAGGCCAGGCAAGGAGTCTGAGGCCCTCTGCAAGCCACCAAGAAGGAGGAGGAAAGGAGTGAGGGAGGGAGGAAGTGAAGGAGAACAGGAGGGATGGAGGGAGGCCAGAGACACTGAAAGGGGACAGTCAGCCCAAAGGCTGGGGACAAGGCTCTCTGACCTGCTTTCTGGACAGGCCAGAACCCCTGGAGACCCCACTCTGGGCTGGGCCTGGGGAAAGCACTCCTTAGAGCAGAGAGGAGAGGGATGGGGGGCAGGCCTCAGGCCTGGAGAGGGCTCTCTCAGCTGCTCTTTCTAAGCCTCTGCTAAACTGAGGGAGGCAGCCACTGCCTCCTTCTACCAGAAGGGGGGCCTAAGTCACACTCAGCCCTGCATCCCAGGGCTTAGTCATGAATGTCTTAGCCATGAATGACTGAATGGATGAATGGATGGATAGATGGATGGATGTCAAAATCATTACAGAACAATTTTCTGCTTCTCTTTGTGTGTTTTATTACTTTATCATAATTTTTATGCTTAGCTTATTTCTGCTTATTAAATTGTAATTATAATCTACTTGGGGGCAGGGACTAAATCTGATTCCTCTCTGTGTGTAAGTTCTGCATCTAGGAGGCCCTTGAAAAATAAGTGTGGAAGAAAAGAGAGTGGGAGGGAGGGGCAGAGCCTCTTAAGTAGCTTCGGAGCCTCAGTCCATCTCCAGGTCCCATTATGCCATTGCCTGGGAGATTGTTGTCCCCTAGGCTGCACATTAGAGCACATCATGGTGTTAAGTAGATGAGTTTGTTGAATTCCTACTGTTCCGGGTGCTGGAGTTCAACCGTGGATGAAAGGGTCAAGGTTCCTGCTCTCAGTTTCCTCATCTGTAAAATGGGGACAATAATAAAAATGGTACCTATTAGTCAGGGTCATGATAAAGATTAAATGAGTTAGTGGGCGAGAAGTGCTTAAAACAGGGCCTGACACATAGTAAATTTCAATAGGTGTTGGTTATTTCTGTCTTAGTCTATTTGGAATCCTATAACAAAATACCCCCTACTGGGGAGCTAATAAACAACAGAATTTATTTCTCACAGTTCTAGAAGCCGGAGTTTGAGATCAGGGTGCGGCATGGTGGAGTTGTGGAAGAGGACCCCTTCTGGGTTGCTCCCCGGCTGCCAGAAGGCATATGCAGCCCTCAGTCTTCAGGTTCTTTATGATCAGACACAGTTGGGGGGCTAATAAATTGCTTCCCTCCCAGGGGGGAACCACAAGTCTCCCAGGGGTCAGCGAACAACGACGCCCTTCCTCCACATCCCCGGGGAAGCCCTGGCCATGCTGTGCAGACACCACACAGCAGACAGCAGCCTTCCCTGCCCCTTTCCCAAACTCCCTAATCCTGGGCTGCAGGAGGCAAGAGGAGATCAAATCACAGCCCCCCCAGCTCATTAGCGCTGCATTGTGAATTCCGGGGATAATGTATGTTCTTTTCTCCCCTGATTGCTTCTGAAATCTTCTGCCTGTTTATCAAATCTGAGCCACACTTCCCCACCCTCTGGCTTTGGCTCTGAGCTTCTCTTCTCCGGAACAGGGAAACAGGGAAATGCTCCTGGGGGGCGGAGGGTGGGTGGGTGGAGGGGGGTGTTCTGATGTTGAGAAGGAGAAGGCCAATTTCCATGAGTCCATCTTCAGGGGAGCAGAGGGAATTTGAAAAAGGGCATTTGGGGTAGGGGCAGGAGAGCCTCAGAAAGTACCTGAACCCACCCACCTCCAGGCTGGACTAAGGCTAATCTCCCAGGAAGGAGAGCCTCTTCCTCAGGCCCCCACTGTACCCAGCAAAACCCTATCACGTCAGCTGAAGCCTACTAGCTCACCATTAGAGAATCACTCATTCATTTACCCAGCATTTGTTGAACGCCTGACCTGTACCAGGCACTGTGCCAGGGATGAGGAAACCAAGCATAGTGCCAATACACTGAGGTAGCTGCCAGCGCAGAGCCTCATGAAGTGTGGTGGTGGCTGAAGGAGGGGGAGTCCAGGTCAGGGTGGGAATGAGGGGACCCCTCACCTCAGTCTTGAAGGAGTGGGGAACAGGGTGTGTGTGGCAGGGGTGGGTGTGGGTATATTTGTGCATGTAAGTCCGGACAGGCGCACAGGCACAGAGGTATGACTGCTTATCTTGGGGTAGTTGGAAGGCAGGTCAGGAGACCAGCCAGGGGAGGCGTGCAGGAGTGGAGATGCGCCTGGATGCTAAGCTATGGAGGAGCCGCTCAAATGTTTAAGGGTGTGACAGGTCATGTTAGAAAGATGTGGAACATGAAACAGAGAGGGGAGAACAAACGCAGGGAGAGCAGTTGGGGGAAGAGGACCTGGACTGAGGGAGGAGGAGGGATGGACTGAGGAAGGGGTAAGAGGTGGATGAAGGGGAGAGGGGAGAGGGTGAAGGGTGAGGAGGAAGCCTTCCCACACTAAGGCTATTCAAGGTGAGATACAAAACCCGTTCAGCCCTAGTAAAAGGGAAGTTGATGGTCAGGATGGAGTGGGCAACCCCTCACCCCTGAACAGGATGGACCCAGGTCAGGGGTGAGGCTATTTTTTCCTTCTTGAGGACATGTGTGGCCTCTTGACATGGCCCTGCATGGGATACCAGGACTTTTCACACTGGGGCAGTAGTCTCTGCATTTCTTACTTCAGATTTTCAAGAGACAGCATCTGAGTGGTTCAGTTTACCTCCTTGCTGCCAGCCAGTGGATTGGCTGCCTCTGGGAAGGCAGTGTAGGCAGGACAAGCTGTGAGTGCCTCTTACGACCGCCTTCACTTGGTCCTCTATTGGATATCTATGCATCCAGTTCCTACCAAAGCCTTTTTCACTCTCTCATGGTCACAGGTTGTTTCATATGTGTGAGTGTGATTTCCCGCTGGTCTGGAAGTTCCCTGAGGCTGGGTCCTTTCTACCCCCTGCATGTTTCCTACAGAGCACTTGAAAAGCAGCTCAGTAAATAGCAGGCACTCAATGCAGATTTTTGCCTGATCTTGGATTGTATCTAATGTCATTATTAAATTGTTTCACTATTTACTTAAGATTTGCAATAGTGTTATTTGTCTCTGTCAGTGTCTGCCTCACCCCACCAACAGGGAGGAAGCAGGCCACCTGACCCCAATATCTTTCCCTACTCTCCTGTGCAAACTGAATGCTGACTTTGTTCTGGGCAACCCTAGGTGAAAAATAATAACCAGGTTAATAGTCATGGCAATTCTGGTGTGGCCATGTGACCGTAAGGGAGAATCTGCTGGGGGTTCTGGGAAAGCTTTGTTCTTCTGATAAAAGAACAGGTGAGGCTGGTTCCACCTCTATCTCCTGCTTCCTGTCCTGACCAAAATTCTAGACATCCTGAGGGATCCAATGGCTGCGAGGCAGAAGCCAACACACAGGGTGCATGGAGGGGAAAGACAGAGGTCCTTTAAGCCTTCAGGGCGGTGTCAAGGCCCTGCCCTTACCTGGGCTGCCTTCTTGCTCTAGGATAGGTGTGCTTTTCTCTGCTGTATCCCCGGCTCCTAGAATAGTGCCTGGCAAGTGGTCGCTTCTCAAAAATTCTTTGTGGATGGAGGGAATTCTTTATTACTTAGGCCACTGTTAGTTGGGAGATGTGTTACTTACAACTAAACATATTCCTAACTGATTCACTCAGTATCTGTAAAAACTGATAACAGTGGGTACTAAGGTTATAAATGGAGTAAACTGGGCAGACCCACAAACTCAGGGGCCACCCTAAAATTTGACAAGAGATGCTGTGATGAGCCCACTGGCCCCCTAACCCTCAGCCTTTTTCTGCCCAGAGTGGGGACCACTTGCCCTTGCCACCCCTCCAACTTGCACTTTCACTCTTCCCTGTTCCTCAAGGGAGGGCAGAGTCGTTCATTTTCTTAGGACTTACTGCTTCTTAGTGCTAGCTCTCTGGCCTGGCCCCAGCTCCTAGAGCTGAGGAGGCAAAGAAGACCCAGCTCTTCCCAGGTAGGAGAGTGTCAAAGCCCCACCAGGAGGGGAAGGAAGGAAAGAGGGGACACTTTAAAGTCATTTCCTGCCACAAGGATCAAGCCTTGCATTATCCCTGACTTGAGCCATTAACCTGCTAATTACAAACCAATTAGCTCTCGTTGAGGCTGCTGCTTTCACAGTCTTTTAAGTCTCCCATTCCTCAGCTATGCTTAGGGGCCCTGCCAACTCTTTTAAGTCTCCCATTCCTCAGCTATGCTTAGGGGCCCTGCCAACTTCACTTCCCTCTCCTCCTCCTCCCCCCAAGCTGTCCTTGGGGAGACCTAAAGTGCTCTCTGCAGACAGGTTCTGCATATCCTCCTGAGCTTCTACCTATGGGTGCTAAAAAGGAGCTTTCTCCCAAGAGACTCCACAATCACCAGCATTAACATATATAATTCAGCAGGAAAGAGATGCTGCCATTTGCAAGTTATATTTTTACTAAATGGGATGGGTGGAGACAGTAAAGATCATGAACTAACCAGCTTTCCTGAGGTCCCTCCCGGAGGCCTAGAATCTGACTTGACAAGATCTTCTTTTTAACCCTATTACTTTGATATCCAGCTAATATGAAACTTGAAGTTTTTCCACTCCTTCTGCCTGTGCTCCTAATTTTTTTTTTAAGAGTTTTATTGGGAAATTGGGGGAAGGGGTTCAGACAAGTTGCTATCCTTTTGTTCTTCAGTCTAGTTGTGGAGGACGTTGCTTCACTGGCCCAAGTTGGAACCATCATTGCGCCCTCCCCGGGTGAGGCAGATCAGTCACTGGCTTCTGGACTGCTACTCATGCTGGCTGCTGGCTACACACGGTAGCCCATGGCAACCCACCTGCCGTTGCCAGCGACTCATGGCAGCCCAGCTCCAGGTTGAGCTGTTGTTCAGCATCTTAGCTGTAGAGGGAAGGATCATATGTGGGATCCTAACCGGGGCCCTCTGGCATCCCAAGCCAGCTCTTAACCAACGCGCCACTCGGCCAGCCCTGTTTCTTGCCCCATTGCTATCAACGTCCCACTCCCCATTCTCGGAAATGTCATCCGCCTTTTCCTTCAAAATCCAGCTCAAAACGCTTTTTGCCTAGAAAGCGTTCCCTGCCTCACCGTCCCAGCCCCATCACGAAATAGTCTGTTTGCATCGTGCTTCTAAACACACACTTGAGTGTGGGTTCATTAATGCCTCAAATCTTTATACTTGCCTGTGCACAGTCTCCTTGCTCAAGCTAAGTTCCAGAGGGCAGTTCCTCTGTATCTCTCACGAGAGTCCATGGTTTGGTACACAGTGAAACCTCAAAAATACTGCTGACAGTTTCAATGATCTATTGCTGTGAAATACACCACTCCAAAAGTGAATAGCCTAAGAGAACCATTTTGGGACTCATGAGTCCACGGGTTGGTTGGGATCAGCTGGGCAGTTCTTTGGTTGCACATGATATCAGCTGGGGACACAGCCATGTGAACTGGGCAGGGGCATCCCGGATGGATCACTCCAGTGGCTGGTGCCTTGGAGGGGTGTCTGGAAGGCTGGGCTCAGTCGGGACACTGGGAGAGCTGGGACTCTTTCTTTCTCCATATATTCTCTTTTCACGTGTTCTCTCTATATGGTTTCTCTAGCATAGAGTGATCAAATTTCGCACATGTTGGCTCAATACCCCTCAGAGCACAAAAGTGTAAGCTTCTAGGGCTTCTTAACGCTTAGGCCCAAAATTGTCCCAGTGTCACTTCCATCACATTTTATTGGTTACACAAGTCACGTCCTATCCAATGTGGAAGGAGACCACACAGGGCAGGACTATGGGAGGCTGGTTTGCTTGGAAACGCCTTTGACACTCACTATTCCCTGACTGAAAATACCAACAGTATTTTATTGAGGCCAGGGTCAGGTTTCTGAAGGGTTAAGATTTCAACAAAACATGCACACACACACACACACACACACACACACACCTACCTCCTGGAGCACTGCCACCCCAACCTGTAAAAATTACAGAATCTTTAAGAGGGTGAAGTTGTGTGTGTGTCATGGAGAGATTAAACACCAACATTTTTTAGTTGCCTATTTATAAGGTATCTTAAATACATTATCTCATTTGATCCTGATCTCCATGCCCATTTTAGAGAGGAAGAAACTGAGGCTCAGAGACATTAAATAATCTGCCTACAGTGGGAGAGCTAACGTCTGTCTAACCCCAAGACTTTTCCATCGTACCAAAAAGAATTAGTAGAGAATAATGTGTCTAGTCTGAAGAGATGAGACTCTGAATGGCGAAACTGCCCCTCAGCCAGGATCCTGAACCCCTTCCCAAGGGAAAAGATGCAAAAGCAAGCACAGGGCCTGGCACACAGTAGGCATTCAGTAAACACAAGCCCCACCTCTCCTCCCAAACATTATTCTTCCACAGCTGACTGTCATTCCCAAGAATGAAGCCTGATGCTGTGTGATTGGCATGACTGTGGGCATGACTAATCCCCTTTCTGATTGGTGGGAAGTCTGAGGGGCAAGCTTGGAAGGGCTCTGTTCATTCCATCTGACTCTTTTCTCTGCTCGAATTTCACCCAACAATAGTTTGCTTTTTGAGCAATCTATTCCTGGAAAGCAGAGGAAAGTAACAGATTGATACATTGACTGTGTGTGGCCAAGTGATTTATTTTTAATGTGACTAAACAAGACATGCACCTGCCTATGGAAATGTAATCACATTGAATCATCAGGGACTCAGATGGCCATTTAGGCATGGAAAAGACAGAAAACACGGGAGAGGAGAGGGGAGAGGGGTGTGGGGGAGAAGAGGCGATTGGGACCAGCTCCCTAAAAATTATGGTTTCAACAGCATCAGTGAAGCACCCCCAGTTGGGCCAAGTGCCCCCCATTTAACTTTGCTGTGATGCCTGGAAATTCATAATTAAATTCCGTTCCTGGGGCTTAATAAAACACATTATGTCCCTGACTAAAGTATAAATATAACAGGAAAAATGCATAAAACTAAACCAATTTTCACTTTAGTGAGAAAGAATTTATAAGATCTTTTACAAAAGCAGGATCCCCCCCACCCCTGGGGGGGGGGATGGACCATAAAACAAAATTCATGAGAATTACCACTGAGGGGACAAAGGGGCACAGAGAGAATATTTGGGGGTTCTGAAGATTTCTCTCCTTCATGGTTTTTCTTAATGATAACAGCTGCCTATACTGAGCATTTGCTACATCTAGGTGCTGTGGGTGCAACCCTGTACATGTGTCATTTCACTCAGGCTTCATGATAGCCCTGGTTGTTCCGTGCAGGTGTTGTCCCCACTCTCCAGGTAAGGGAAACGAAGCCCAGCCTGGCTTGTTGTCCATCACGAGCAATAATAAATATTTATTATGCTTTTATGCCACCAAGTTTTGGGGTAATGTGTTAGGCAACAGATAACTAATGCAATAGTCATTGCTTCCTTATTTGTAATAGCAAAAAAATTAGAAAACCAGAAATGGCAGTGATGAGAAGTTAAATAAACCATGAGATTTCCACAGTTTGGCGTGCGCAGCTGTTAGAATGAGCTAGGGCTATGTGCAAAAGACCCATATGTTCTGCCATTGACAGCTCCCCCAAACATATTACATGAACATAGCAATTGGCAGAACACTTATGGTATGGCCCCAATTGCATGACAATACCAAAAAAGTTATATATACATATAGGTGTATGCTCATCTATAATAAAGCCATATTTGTATATAGCCATATATATATATATATATATATTCATATATATGTGTGAAAGGGATGAAATGGTGCATAGCAAACTGCTGGCAGGAATTCTACCTGGGAGGAAGGAAGTGGAAATTGTGAAGGTGGGAGAAGGGGCAGAAGTGCAATACGATGACATTTTACTTCCTAATCTCATGCATATATTGTTTCAACCTCTTACAGTGAAAATGCATTCTGCACTTCCTGTGTGATAAAACAAGGAAAATCTTAAAAAGAGAAGGAAGGGCAGGCAGATAGAGGAGACAGAAGAGAGGCAAGAGGTATGCATGGGAGAAGCATTTGACAATTCACTGAGTCTTTACTACAGGCCCCTTATCTAAAAACAACAAGGATTTCCAGTCAAGATGGTGAAGTAGGTAAATGCTGTGCTTGCCTCTTCTCACGACCACATCAAAATTACAACTAAACTACAGAACAACCACCACTGAGAATCACCTGAGGTCTAGCTGAACCAAAGCCCTACAACTAAGGACATACAGAAGGAGCCACCTTGAGACTGGTAGGAGGGGCAGAGACATGGAATGGGCTGGTCCCACACCTGTGTGTGACCATTAAAAACTGGGCTGCAGAGGTTCTGCCCCTCTCCCCCAGGAGCGAAGGGTCCCAGCCCCACACCAAGCTCCCCAGCCCAGGGTTCCAGTACCAGGGAGAGCAATCCCCATAACTTCTGGCTGTGAAAGCCAGCGGAGATTGTGGCTGAATAAGATGAAGGTGGCTGGAGTCCCAGGCACTCCTCTTAAAGGGCCCATGCACAGACTTACTCGCTGATAGATTCACTCCTCTGAGTTCCAGTGCTGTGGCAGCAGCACAAAAGGTGTCAGGAATATACAAGGGAGAACTGAATTGTCTGGCTTCAAAGTGAGGGCTGGAGGGGAGGCTTTCTCCTGGACAGAGGAGCTGGCAGAAGCCATTATTTCTTTGTTGAGCCCTCCTTCTCCTGGCAGGTAGAGACAGGCAGCCACCATATCTGAGACTCCATCAACCTGGCTAACACCATTTGTCCTGCCCTGGTGATTCCCTGAGACACCACTCCACCCAACTTGCAAACCTACCCAAGCCGCTCCTAGTAGCTTTTCTTGACAAATGGTCTGTCTTGGCTCATGCTGCAGACTTTCCTAAAATCTCCCAAAGGTTCACAAAACCCAAATAAACAGCATCTGACTTCCATGTGTCTTGCACCTCTGACTGAGCAGCCCTAAGCTGGCTCTAGTGACAGCCAGTCTCAGTTTCTGGCTCAGCCTTTCGAGGCATCTCCAAGCCCAAAGCGGGTGGTAACCATCTACAGATTGCTTTGTGGCTCACGCCAGGTGGCCCTGAGCATGGCACAGGCTGTGGCTGAACTTGGCCTGTGGTGGAGTCCCTCCTAGGGGGCCCCAGGGCTGGCATACTCGGTGGCCAGCTTCGGACCAAGCTGGAACACCACCGGACCACCTCCAAGGATGACACACCCAAATGGCAGACTGGTCAGACAGCAGAGCTCTGCAAAAGCAAATCCTACTCCATAGGGTCAGCGCCTGTACAACAGCTCCTCCACTGTAGTCATAGCCAGTCCTCACAACCAAACAGCCTGAGGGTTAATCCCTCCCAGTGAAGTGCAAACAACAACCAAGGCTCAACTACAACAGGAGGACACACACAACCCACACAAGTGACACATCTGGAGCATTCAGCTAAGGTGATCAGAAAAACTGCGCCACTGGGTGCCACTGCTGGGTCCCACAGGAAACCTGCTACATCAGGGCACTCTGCTAAGACTGGGAGGCATAGCAGCCCTGCATAATACATAGAAACAAACACAGGGAGGCAGCCAAAATGGGGACACAAAGAAACATGTTCCAAAAAAAAGAATAGAATAAAGTTCCAGACAAAGAACTAACCAAAATGGAGACAAGCAATCTACCAAACATAGAGTTCAAAACACTGGTTATAAGGATGCCAAATGATCTCAGTGAGAACTTCAACAAAGAGATATAAAACATAAAAATGGAGATAGAAAACATAAAAAGAACCAGTCAGAAATAAAGGATACGGTAACTGAAATGAAGGGTACATTAGAGGGAATCAACAGTAGATTAGATGAAGCAGAGGATCAAATCAGCGATTTGGAAGATAAGGTAGTAGAAAATATCCAATCAGAACAGTAAAAAGAAAAAATAATCCAAAAAAATGAGGATAGTTTAAGGGGCCTCTGGGATAACAGCAAGTGTACCAACATTCACATCACAGGGGTGCCAGAAGGAGAAGAGAGACAGCAAGAAATTGAAATCTATTTGAAGACATAATGATGGAAAAGTTCCCTAACCTGGTGAAGGAAATAGACATACAAGCTCAGGATGCAGACAGTCCTAAACAAGATGAACCCAAAAAGGCCCACACCAAGACACATCATAATTAAAATGCCAATGGTTAAAGACTAAAAGAGAATCTTAAAAGCAGCAAGAGAAAAGCAGTTAGTTACCTACAGGGGAGCTCTCATAAGACTGTCAACTGATTTTTCAACAGAAACTTTGCAGGTCAGAAGGGGCTGGCACAAAATATTCAAGGTGGTGAAAAGCAAGGACTTACAACCAAGATTACTTTCTACCCAGCAAAGCTATTATTTAGAATTGAAGGACAGATAAAGAGCTTCCCAGGCAAGAAAAAT
>NW_017731460.1:3321593-3347986 GCF_001890085.2 Hipposideros armiger
AACTGAGCCATTCGGCCGGCCCTAGAGGGACTTCTTTATGAAGATGGAAAAAAAAAAGATAAAAAATATGAATAATAAAATGGCAATAACTACATATCTATCAACAATTACTTTAAATGTAACTGGATTAGATATTCCACTCAAAAGACATAGGAAGGCTGAATATTTAAAAAAACAAGACCCTTACATGTGCTGCCTACAACAGACTCACATTAGTTGGAAAGACACACATACAGAAAGTAAAGGAATAAAAAACGGTATTTCATGAAAATGGAAACAAAAACAACAACAAAAAGCTGAAGTAGCAATACTTATTCCAGACAAAATAGACTTTAAAACAAAGGCTATAACAAGAGACAAAGAAGGACCCAGTAATCCCACTTTTGGATATTTAGCCGAAGAAACCCAAAACGCTATTTCAAGGGGACGTATGCATCCATATGTTCACTGCAGCATTCTTTACAGTAGCCAAGATGTGGAGGCAACCTGGGTGTCTGTTGATGGGTGAATGGATAAAGAGTAGGTGGTACATATATACAGTGGAATATTGCTCAGCCATGGAAGGGAATGGGTTCTTGCCATCTGGGGTAGCAGGGATGAGCATGGAGTGTATTGTGCTGAGTGGAGTATGTCAGACAGAGAAAGACAGATGCAATGTGATATCTCTTATATGTGGACTCTAAAGAACAAAATAAACAAACAAATCAGAAACAAACTCATAGATACTGAGAACATTTTGATAGTTGCCACATGGGAGAGGGGTGGGGGTTGTGTGAAAAAAGAGAAGGGATTAAGGATTACAAATTGGGGGCTGGCTGAGTGGCACATTGGTTAAGAGTTGGCTTGGGACACCAGCTCTGAGCAGCAGGGCCCCGGTTCGGATCCCACATTAGGGCCAGTGAGGCTGCGCCCTCTACAGCTAAGATGGTGAACAACAGCTCGATCTGGAGCTGGGCTGCCGTGAGTCGCTGGCAACAGCATAGGCTGCAGTGGGGGTGGCCAGCAGCTGGCATGAGCTTCTGTGAGCTGCCGTGAGCCTCCGTAAGCAGCCGTCCCATGGCCGGCGAGTGACTGCCTCACCCGGAAGAGCACAATAATAATACCAACATGGGCCAGTGAAGCGACGTCCTCCACAACTAGACTAAAGAACAAAAGGACAGCAACTTGTCTGTTCCCCTTCCCCGATTCCCCAACGCTGTTCCCCTCCCCCAATTCCCCAATAAAAATCTTAAAAAAAAAAGGAAGTACAAATTGGTTGTTACAAAGTAGTCATGAGGATGTAGGGTTTAGCATAAGGCATATAGTCAATAATATGGTAATACCTATGTATAGTGCCAGGTGGGTGCTAGACTAGTCAGGGGGATCACTTCTTAAATTATGTAAAAGTTTAATCACTATGCTACACACCTGAAATTAATATAAAATAATATTGAATGTAAAAAATAAGTAGGTAATACTCAATCTTACCCCCCACCCCCAATAAATAAAAACAAGAAGGAAACGTTCCTCTGTGGCCTTGCACTTGCTTGACCAACAGGGGTGCTGGGGTGGCTGTTGAAGGGGAGGAGGATGGTAACTGCTCAATTTGATCGTGCCTTCCCCCCCACCTCCCTGGGATCCTGCAGCTTCCTTTGTGGGGTTTGGGATATAGAAGGGGTGTGGGAGTGAGGAGGATATCTACACCGTAAGGGGCAGGGGGCAGGCCATGCAGAGTAGCCACGGGGGTTGTTGGGGGACAGGAGGGAAGGTGGTCACAGTGGTGAGCCTGCAGCAGGGCGAGCGTCTGGGCGCTCTGGGTGCCCTGGGTGCTCTGCCACGTACACCCAGGAGTCCTGGCAGATTCTGCGTAAAGGCCTAGGGAAGAATCAGGGTTCTGGGCACAAATGAGAGATTGGAGGAGAGGGACGAGAGAGGATCTAGTCGGTTTGCACCCCTACCAGGTCATGGCAACACCGGGTGAGAAGCACGCCTCTTTCTCTGAGATCAGGCCAGCTGGTCACCTTGCTTGTCCTCATCCCATCTGGGCTGACCTGACGCACTTTGGTGGTGTCCAGGGAATAACCAAATACTCAACTCCTCTTTCCTCTGGGAAGGTTGGGCCGGCATCAGCAGCCACGCCTGTTTACCCCTACACCTGGGATGGACCAAAGAGAAAGGTGGGCTGTTGTTACTACTCCCCCTAAAAAATGCATAGTTCGTTTTGGCCAATGCAATTAATCCATTCATTCCTTTACATTATTCAGCTTGTCAACATTTATTGAGCTCCTCCTATGTGCCAGACAGGTAACACTCCATACATGCTAGTTTCCCTCATGCTAAAATAGACTTGGTGTCCACCTAATTTGCTGGAACCCTAAAGGAAACCAATTATCCTGCCCTTTCCCTGGGTGTCTGATTGAACTCGGCGTGTCCGTCATAGCCATAGAAATATCACTAACAGGCAATGCCAGCAGGATTAGATCTGCAAAGTGTTTAAAGTTTAGCAAGAAAGCTTTCTGCAAATGTCAACACCACCACTCTGTTCCCTGCAAACCGGCATTCTAATCAGCAGGGCTGCTGTTTCCAGCTCATTGAGCAATGACATAAAAATGTCCCAATGCAATCAGTTCTCTAGAAGAAAAACATCAGAAGACAGAAAAGAGGTCATAATCACCGCTGCCTACTACGTGCAAGGTGCAGTACTTGCTGCTTCAGGTACATTCACCACTGATCCTTACAACATGACGGGCAGATGGAGAAACCGAGGCTCACAGATGTCACATAGCTCCAACTGAGGCCAGTTTGGGGGCTTCACTTCAACCTCATGTCAGAGTAGGAGGGATTTCAGAGGCTAGTCACAAGACAAGAGCATCGCTGTGCTCCTCACTCCTGAGACGCCTGGGGCTCCCAGTTTCTCTTCCTCTTCGATTCCCCCAGAGGCTAGGTGGAGGGATGTAATGCATTTGGAAATTTTGAGCTGAAGGAGGAAAACATTTTTTTTTAAAAGAGACCTGTTAGGGTGTTTGCTTATTGGGTTCCTGGCATAGATAGCACCTGGTAGACTTAATGGGATTTCAAAATGAAGTTACTAATGGAAATTATTCACTGGGGACTTTCCAAGAGATTGCTAATAGAGAGTGAGCGGCTTGTGCTGGGTGACTGGAAGAGTTGCTCTAGGTTGTCACAGCTAGGCACGGAAGGTACTGAGGCCAGGCATGGCTGAAATGTAGTTTCACAGTAGGTTCACCTCTCAGACTTGACTCTATATAGGAAGACAAAGAGGAGCCAAAGCAAAAGTATAAAATCAGGTGTACAAGACACAGTACTTCAGTGAGTTAGCCGTCAGTTTGTCCCTGGGTGTAGATCTGAGACATCACATCTTGGACTTAGACAGGCATGTATGCATGAGCCTAATTCTTGATTCCTGGGCAGGGGTGGACAGGCCTGGGGCAGCAAATTCCTAATTTTGATCCCCAACCATCCCTGAGGCTGTGTAGCCCTTGCTTCTCAGCCCTGGCCGCTCACTAACATTATCTGGTGAGCTTTTAAATAAATACAACAGCTCAGGGCTCATCCCAGATGGATTAAATCACAATCTACGGGAGAGGGACCTGGGCATCATACTCTTTAAAGCTCTCCGTATGACTCTACCATGCAGCCAAAGTTCAAAATTTCTGACACAGACTAGGTATCCAGTGATCACAAGAATCAGCTGGAAGAAGTCCTCCAAATAATTTTGCCCAGGCCTCTCCTCTGTAGATTTTGATCCAGTGGGCCTGGCATGGGCCAGTGAATCTATGTTTTTAATGAGCAACCTGGTGGTTGTGATCAGATAAGCTTGGGGACCCACAACTGCAATAAAATGCCATATTCTCATATTATCATCATGATACCCATCACTTCTGACATGTTATATTTTTGTGGCATATGTTGTTTTGCATTGTTATTAGACTGTAAGCTCCTAGCGGGAGGGGACTTGGTCTTGTTTACTGTGGTGTTCTCAGCACGGAGAGGAGTGCAGGCAAATTGTGGGGACGCCATTGATGTCTGTTTAATGAATGAATGTGGTTTTTTTGCATTTTGTCACTTCTACCTTGTGAACCAAGTCAAGCATGAAATGGAACTTTTGAAAGAAAATAGAAATATATACAATATTTCACTTTCTTTTATAGCTCTAAAGTCCCGTTGTTAGAAACATAAAGATGTATTTTATATGGAATTTGATTTCGTTCATTCAATCATCAAGTTTGGATATTTGGAGACCGGGTCTTCAGATCTGAAGACCTGGAGAAAACTAGAAATGCTCCTGAGAAAAAAAATTTCAGAAATTTTCAAGAGAAAAATCCCCCATTCCTAGTCTTTTTTTCCTGAAAATTTCTGCTTTCTTGCAGAATTTATTTATTGTGTCACTACTGTTTTCCAATAAGTGCCACTGGGCATTCAATGAAAAATAACACACGGTCCTGCCCTAAAAGATATCCCAGTAAGTGGAAAACTAGCCATGGAACTAGACAGTTACAGTATGGGGCGGTAACATGTGTAATCAAATCTAAGATGCCTTTTGCTGTAAGACATACCACTAATTATGTACCACTAATAGAAATGCTGCCATGACAAGCTGGGTTGTAAGACCTATTCTAATTTCAGATATAGAAAACGTAGGGGGGAAATGTGCATTTTAGAATTGATAAAATATGTACGTGCTGAGAGGTAAACTCAGACCCAAAGGACATTTGGCAAAATAAGCCAAAGGCTGGGGCGTGGGAGGGGGTGGAGAAGGGGGAACATCTGCAGTGCAGAGGGGGCAGCATGCTGAGAGGCCATAGCGTGGTTGGGGTGAGGGTCCCCGGGCTGGAAGGTGAGAGGTCAGGCTGCAGAGGGCATCAAGGGCCAGATTAGGATCAGCCTTACAAGCAGGTGACCTTCATCCCAATTTAGTCTCTAGCACCTCCTTTCAGCCTCAAAAGTGCCCTGTTGGGCAATAAGTCCTATGGTTGCCCCATTATTAAGCAATTTTGACATGTGTGCTCTTCATCTTACCAGCAGTGAGAATGATTCAAGGGTTTTAAGAGAGGAGAGTAACACAATCAGATTTGTGAATGTGTCCGTATGCTTGGGGGTTGTGGAGATTCCTTAATTAGAATTTTTTTCATGAGCTAATATGTTCATACAGGTGAAAAATTTAAAAGACAGTAAAATGAAAGTCCTTTCTTACACCCCTGTTCTCCATCCACAAAATTGCCCTTCCTGGAAGCAAACCACATTATCAATTTCTTGTGTGCCCTCTCAGAGATATTTAATGCTTATACAAACAGATCTTGGTCTTTTATATCTACCGTTTTCTCTCTAATCCTTTCTTTATTTCTATTTAACTTGCTGACTTTCCTTATTCCTCTGTCTGTCGCTGAGTTTTTAGCAGTATTTATTCTCCCTTTTACTCCTTCAGATTTTAGACTTTATATTAAGAATGAAGTTTGGGTGGTTGTCTTTTTTCCTTCCTCTCCTTCCCTGAGTTCTGTCAGCTCATGCTATGTCTCCTCCTATTGTTTCATGACCCCTTCCCTGATCTCTAAGGTTTGTACTTTCTTCACAGGGACAATTAACCTTACTATGTTTTAAATTTTTTCTGGTTAGAATTTTCATCTGCTTCATGGCAACAATTTTTTGATGTGTCTTTTTTGCCCGCTGTACTTTTTTCTTTTTTCCTCCTTTTTTCTTGTCATATCTTTGTATATATTACTCATCATTAAAGCAGGTAATTTTTTCCCTTCCCCATACCTCCTGTTTAAGAGCGACCAAGGTTGTCTTCCATACATTTTCCCTATGACCAAAGGTTAGTATAAGTGCACTTGGCCTTGAATCCTCTCCAGCCAATGGTGAGGCTTTTCCCAGTGCAAAGTCTCTCCTCCCCTGTTGCCACGGAGACCGACCACTTCCTACAAACCTGGCTGTCTGGGTGAGACCTCACTGAGTGTTGGTCCATTCCAGGACTCAGGCCACCAGCATGTGCACACGCTTCCTGCTGCTGCAGACGAAGGCTTTCTGTATTGCACTTCCAGGTGTGCCCCTCACCTTCTGGATGGGTGTTTTTCAGGCTGCCCCTGACACTCTGCAGCAGAGTGTAAGTGCCTCTGCTGAAGGTCCGTTGTTTGGGGGCAACTCTTCCACCTAGTTTGTGTTTTAAGTGTCTCCCACTTTCAGTAAAGAGGAGTTTGTGTACTTATTTCTCAACTCCTTTTTGGCTTTGGATCATTTCCAGTAAAAGAAGGGAGGATTGCTAACTTGATATCGTCTTCAAATCAGAAGTTCTCACATTGGAAAGATCACATCGGCTGGGGCATGGAGAACAGACTGGAAGCAGAAAGACCTGAAGTTGGTAGACACATGAAGAGCTGATCCTGCACTGGGGAGCTGGCGTTGGGAAGGCAGAGAAGTGGACGCAAGACAGATTTAGGAGGTAGTGTTGGTAACTCTTACTGGCTGATTAGATGTTTGAGTGAGGTTGGGGAACACGGATCAGGAGAAAGTGGAGCATTTCAGAGCTGGCTGCTGAAAGCTGCTTGTGTTGTCATGTGGAGCTGGGCTTCCTCTTCTGCAGCTTCCTGCCAAGTTCCAAGCCTGAGCCCTCTGGGAAGGGAAGGGGAGAGTCCTAGTGAGCAATGAACTTCCCATCACTTCCCCGGAAGTTCCCCTGAAGATATCTGGCTGAGACTGCTGCAAACGTCTGAGAAGACCTGAGGCAGCCAGGAGCTGAGCTCCTCCTTGTCATCCAGAATTTCTGTCCTATTAATCAAGTCTCCTGACGATGAGACCTGCAAACAGGGTTTGCAAGATTTAAAAAACAAAGCAAAACTGGGCAGAAAATGCTCCACAAAATTGTTGATATCCCAGTGTTTCCTGCCAAGTCCTGACTAAGGACCATTTCTAACCTCCTGGGTATGTGTGTGTGTGTGTGTGGGGGGAGTGAAGGGTACCTATTAGAGGTCATATAGCTCATTCCTTATCTCCAGAAAGGTTTTCTAGGGTATCTAAACCACAAAAATTGAACAGAGAGCTTTGTCTTTCTCTAGAGGAAAAAAAAAAATCTGATTTTTTTTCCCTTTAATCAGTGATAAGTCCTGGGCATTTCCTTTGTTTCTTTTCTTTAATGTGCAGTCAGGGTTGACTGCTGAGGTCTACACAGTCTCAGAGATGGTCAGAGTTCAAGGTTAGGAATTTGCTGGCCCCAGGCCTATCCCCTTCTATCCGGTGATACAGCAGCCTGCCTGTGTACATGATGAAATGTCTTCCGTTCTACTCCCTGGGGATAGATTGATGGCTGCTGAAACAATCACCCTCGTAGTGTGTCTTTTGTATCTGTTTTTTAATACTTTTACCTTGGCTCCTCCTAGGATGTGTTTTTTGACCCAACCACATGGCTACTGAAAGTATGGCCTTGATGCCTTTTGCACACAGCTTCAATAACCTAGAACAGAATTTCCAGTCTAATATAAGCTGTTACTTATTAGTGATTTCTTTGGAAAGTCTCCAGCAATTCCTAAACTAGTTGTTAGGGCTTTTAAAGATTTACTTTAGCAAGGCTAATCCTGGGATGTTGACTTTCTGCCCCTAAAAACCCAAGGCTGGGCTCTACAATGGAATGTTATACAATAATTTAAAATGGTGCTTACATAAAACAGGGTGTTTAGGGAGTTTTTAAAGACTTGGGAGGATGTTTATCATATTGTGAAAAAGGCAGGATACAAAGCTGTATAATTTCAAGTATGCTAAAAATACATGTGATGGAGTAAAAAGAGGCTTCTCAGCCTGTCCTCCCTGCCATCCCATACCCACCCTATTTCCCTTCCAAGCAATTAAAGCAATATGCCTTTTTGTCAAGTTAATGAAGGATATCTTGTCATCTAACCTTGACAGAGAGGAGGTAAATGTTCTCTTGGGCTAATAAGGTCAGGGTGTTTGCTCACAGGAAATAGAGTTACAAGTATAGTAATAAGAAGGATATTAATTTCTTATGTGGGTCAAATATTATTTGTATGTTTTTTTTTCCTGGAAGAAATTAATTTTGGAGTAATGAGATATGCTATCTTTGAGATGTGCTGTTGGGTGAAGCGTTACAGTTTATGTGAAGATACCCCATCTCCTACCTCCCACCTTTGCACCCCAGAAAACAGAGCTCCACTCCCCACATCCTACCTCCTTGGGAAACCTACTTCTCTTCTGGAGCAGGAGCAGTTGGCAGCAGTGGAGAAAAGACATGGTCATTTAGAGCCAGAGCCTGGGAATGTGGGAGGCACAGGATTGGAGTCAAGAGTTACTCCTTTGTTTTAGGAGGGGATGGGCTGGATTTCTGAGCAGAAAATGGCAGAGTCAGAGAAGCAACAGGAGGAGGGGAGAGGGGGAAAGAAATCCAAGTAGGAGACCAATAGGCTATCACGAGATATCTGCTCCACCTTTCTATCCCCACCAAATAGGACTCCAGTTATGTAAGACTTGGAGATGGTTTTCTGTTCTCATTCAGTACAGAACTAGAATCTTCTTTATGGTCCAAGGTCACTGCAGAGAAAGGTTCTCCAACCTCCTCCCTGGTGGGGTGGGCCCAGCAACACCCTCATTGAGAGTCACTGAGCATGAACAGCGTCCACTCACTGGGAACACCTGGAGGTACTAAGTTGCTCTCCTGACACCCCCTCCCCAGAAGGCCTAGAAAGGAGTTGCTCACAGGAGTTACAAATATATACGCATGGAAAAAAGACTAGAAGAAAATAGGTTAAAATGTTAACCGTAGTTCTCTACAGATATTTGGATGATTCCTGCTTCTTTATGTTTTTCTGAATTTGTCAATTTTTTGGCAATAACAGGCATGTGCTATTTCTATAGCCAGGAAGGGAAAAACTCCTGGCCATCTGCCCAGGGAGGTCTTAAGGCTGGAGGTTTCTGAGTAAGAGGTCAGAGGCAGATTTATGGGGATGGGGACACTGTGGTTATGAATAGGTCAGACTGGAAGGGACAGTGAGAGGTCATTCAGTCCAACCCCTTGCCTCTTAGACAAAGTACCTCAACAGAACACAATACGAGGTAAGACAATTAAGTTCATCTTAGAAAAAGTGCTACATACCTCATTGCTGTGTAGCACTACAGTCACCTTCAAAGTACTCCCTTTGGGAGGCTATGCACCAATGCCAATGCCTAGTCCACCCTTCAAAGCAATTTTGGAACTCCTTTTCTGGAATGGACATCAGAGCTGTTGTCATATTACCCTTGATGTCCTAAATGTCATCAAAATGTCTTCCTTTCAATATCTCCTTTACCTTCAAGTAAAGAAAGAAGTCATTGGGGGATGGATCAGGTGAGTAGGGAGGGTGTTCCAATACAGTTATTTGTTTACTGGCTAAAAACTCCCTCACAGACAGTGCAGTGTGAGCTGGTGCATTGTCATGATGCAAGAGCCATGCATTGTTGGCACAAAGTTCAAGTTGTCTAATTTTTTCATGCAGCCTTTTCAGCACTTCCAAATAGTAAACTTGGTTAGCTGTTTGTACAGTTGGTACAAATTCGTAATGAATAACCCCTCTGATATCAAAAAAGATTAATGACATCGTTGCTACAAATTTGCGAACTTAATTGTCATACCTCGTATCTGAACCCCTTTCCCATGTCGAATACTGCCTCCTGCCTCCACACTCTTCTGCGGCCAACAGAATCCCAAGAGAAGTAGACTTCATGCTAAGTGTCCTTATTGCTCTTGTGGTTCCAGTGTACTGCTAAATAGAAAATAGGGCACTGAAGGCTAGATGGAAAGTAGGGCATGATCTATCTGCAAAATCTTTGCTTTCAGGTGGCTCCAGGACCTGCCTGTGGGCAGTGTCCTCTTAAAAGATCCAGTCACCCAAGGGTAAAGAAGTCAAGCAGAGGTGAGGGGAGACCCTTGGGGAACAGGGAGGGAGTGTAGTGTGTTCATGCAGGACTGTGCAAAGAGAGCTGGTGAGCCTGCGGAGAAGCAGCTACCTTTCTCTCTTCCTTTTCTCCTTCGTTCCTTTTCTCTCTAATGGCATGAGGGGCTGTGCCAGGCGTATTGTGTAGGATACAACAACAACAACAACAGCTTGCTCCCTAGCTTCTAGCTCACAACCTAGAGATGAGGTAAGCCCAGCTGGGAGGGTTAACTTCCCAGCACAGGTACTTAATTTCCATACGTTATCCCTGTGCTTAAGGAGGGAGGGATGGTGAACAAGGAACAAACATGGTGATGTGATAACTCCTGAAGAGCAAGGGTGTTGCCTTTTGGGTGGGGGCTGGAACAAGAGGTCTGCCTTGAGGTTTAGTTATACAATCTGTAGAGAGAGTTTCAGAGATGGGGGGATGGATGTGCTTCGGGGCAATACTACCACCCCCTCCTCCCATTTCCTCCTCCTTTCTTCCCTAAATAATGGCCTCCCAAAGTCCATGTCCTGCTCCCTGGGATTTGTGAATATGTCGCCTCACATAGCAAAGGGGTCTTTGCCGATGAGATTGAAGATTTTGAGATGGGAGATTATCCTGGATTATCTGGATGGGCCCAGTGTAATCACATGAATCCTTATAAGAGGGAATCAGGAGGCCCAGATAGAGACAGGAGATGTGAGGATGGAATCAGAAGCCAGGAGGAAACAAGGCGCTACATTGCTGGTGTTGAAGACAGGGGATGGGACCACGAGCCGAAGGGATCTCTAGAACCCGGAAAAGGCAAGGAAATGGATTCTCGCCAGAGCGTCCAGGGGGAACACAGCCCTCTTGGAGTGTAGACAGTAAATGTGACTTAGTTTTAAGCTTCTACATCTATGGTACTCTGTTATAGCAGCAAAAGAAAATTAATACAGCTCTCTTCCCTCTTTGTGATTCTTGTGAGGCAATCATTTGAGTTACCTCTAGAAACAAGAAATGCCAACATTTATTTGAAGAAGTGAAAAACAGGGAAAACATATTTAAAACACATAAAGTTGACCAAGAGCTGGTTTCTTTAGCTTATAAAGCACTTGATAAGAAAAAAAACAAAACCCAAACCAGATTTTTAAATGAGCAAAGAATATAAAAACTGTGTGCTCAGGAAAAAAAAATGGTGGATGGCTTTGTGCTAACGTGGAAAGACCCTATCAGATATGTTATTGAATGGAAGACATCAAGCCACAGAACATCTAGGGGAAATCATATGTCCCCATTTGTGTAAAAAACCAAGATAGAGTCACACATATAGGGTTATACATTTTCCTTTTTACTGGAAAAGATTTCTTGTGAAGAAAATGATAAAGATTGCCTTTAGGAGAGGGATAGAGGGGAATGACATTTAATTTTTAAAAGTTTCCTGCTGTTTAAATTCTCTAACCTTATACTTTAAATTTTTTTCCAGTTTCATTGAGATATAATTGACATATAACACTGTATTGGTCTTAGGTATATAACATGATGATTTGATATATGTATATATTGAAAATGATTACCACAATATGTATAGTTAATAACCTTTTTAAAAAAATGTCAACAAAGGCTAATCTGACCAGGGAGATTATGACTCATTTTTGGCTTTCTTCTTGGTATCTTTCTGTATTAAAAAAAAGAAAGAAAGCCCAACCAGCATAATAAAAGGTATTGGCACAAAGGTGGCAGAGAATCTATCGTGACATATAAGTTTTATTTTCTTGCAACAGGCAGCCCTGGGCTGTTCTGGAAAGTTTACTACTCAAGATTCTCCTTGAGAGCTAGAGCCAAAAGAAGTATAATAAATCCCCCATCCCTTGGGCTCCTGGCATCTGTGACCAGAGTTACCAAGGCCCTGAGATCTAAACCTGATTGTGTCACTGGTGACTTTGGGGCTATGGGGAGAGCAGGTTTGCATTCAGGTCCCAGGTTTGTCATTTACCCACCATTCAACCTCTGGCAAAACAGGGGTCTTCCTTCGGCCTTTGTCTCTTCATCTGTACAAACAGGATGGTGAGGCTGTTTGTTTTCGGGGTTACTGTGAGTCTTAAAGAAAATAATGTTTGTGACGTGCCTGACATGGCAACTGGCCCAGGCAGGAACACAACAAAACCAAGTTTTCTTCTCCCTCCTTACCGTTCTTTCCAATCCTGTCAAGGGCTAAAGGAGGCCCTTGTTCAACAGGGGAGAAGTAAAAGCCAGTGTTTGTAAAAGTATGGAGCCCTTGTAGAGAAAACCAAAGTCATGCAGACACATATCTGTTTCCACATCTGTGTGTCTGCCACCAGTGTGCCATCTCTGCCAAGTCACACAAGGTTAATAAAGTTTGTGAGCCTTTTATAGCCAAACAGGCACGTTGCACCTCCACAATGATATATGTGTTAATGTCACTGCAATAGCTGCAATCCCAGGTGTCATTAGCCCACATGCCCACCACCCGAGACCAGGATGGGGGAGAACAAGCCCACTGTGTCCCCAGAGTCCCTGCTGCGATGTGCTAGTTTTCTTGTGAATTCAAATGAGAAATGGAGCAATTCCACTTTTAGCTGCTTCAGGTGGTAACTGGGGCTAACTGTACCGAGTTTAAAGGAAAAGCCAAATTCTTGGAATCGCAGGATCTGGAGACCTGCAGGGTCTTTAGGAAACCTCTACTCTAAGCGTTGCCTCACACCAGAAGCCTCTCGGTAGCCCCCACGACCGGTGGTGGACAACCCTCAGCTTGACAAGCATGGGATGAGGAGGGGTCAATTGCCTAAGGCCAGCACGGGTGCTCTAAGGCACCCCCTGCTCTCCCCGGCCTTCAGAAATGTTGGCTCTTTTACCAAAAAGAGTTCTCTTACTCTTTTCTTTCTCATTCATTCACTTGTTCATGCCACACATTTTTGTGGAAGGTGTTAAATACCAGGTGCTGTCCTGGGCTCTGATCAGTGCACCAGTGACAACGACATAGACCCTGCCCTCAGGACAAGGCCAGTCAGCTGGCCAGAGGAGCAGCGAGGAGGTCCTGCGCACAGGGGATGGAGCCTTGGCTAAAAGGGAAACCATCGGTCACCCAGTACCGCCCGAGTACTAACACAGGCTGGGGGGGTAGGGCTAGGAAGAAGTAGGTGGTTTGCAGAGAGATTGATGTCTGGGCTCAATTAGATTTGGAGGAGGGAGAGGAAGAAGTCAATGATGAGCTGGTTCCCAGCTCAGTAGTAATGGTGAGAACACACACAGGAAAGCAGGTTTGGAGCCATGTGGTTTGGGGAAGTTGGGTTTTAGATATGTGGGGTTTCATGCCCCAGAGGCCCCAGAGGCATGAGAGTGGACAGGTCCTGCAGGCAGTTGGATCTATGGTTTCACAACACAGGAGTGACTTCTGGACTGGCGGGGTGGATTCAGGAGTCATCAACAAACAAGTGGAGAGAGAAGGCAGAAGAGGGTGAGACAGCTCAGGAGAGAAAGACCTAAGACAGCACCAGGAGGATGCTGTGCTTAAAGCATCTGAAAAGGAGAGGAACCCCATCGTCTAAGAAGAGGTCATAGAAAGTAAGGAGGACACATGAGAAAGCGGTGTCATGGCAGCCCCGTGTCCATACCCCACGTTTTGAGGGCAGTTTTCTTGGGGAAGCCAACCTTTCTCCTTTTTCTTTCATGTGGTTTGAATGGGAAGCAAGGAGACATGGGCATGAATGAGGGGAGGAAAGCAAGGCTATTCTGGGAAAGAGAAATTCTTCTAGGAGAAGAGAGACTGCCCCTTGGCTTGAAAAGAGTAGGGTCAGGATATGAAGTCAGGGACCAGTGCAGCCATTTATAATCGTGAGGGGAAAGCCTGGAGCTGCTGGAGGTGTTCTCGGTGAGACCTGAGGATGAAGCCTGAACTGTAGGTGGCAGGACAGAGAGAAACCAGGTTTTAGATGGACATTGTTTCAGCCACTAGATCAAACTTCACCTGAAGCTGGATTTACCTCTGCGCTTTTCAGTTATGCAAGTTAATAACTTCCCTTTACTGTTTAAGTCAATTTGAGCAGAGGTTTTAATTTGTTTGTTTGTTTTGCTGCTTGCAATACAGAGTTCTAATTAATGCACAAGCTGAGAAAGTGACTTCCTCGGGTCAGTGGGAGGAACATGGGCTGGGAGGGGAGGTGTCAGGATTACAGAAACTTTGACACTTCTGTGTTCCTGAATCATTGTCACCTAGGGCTACATCGGCAGATTTTTTTATTTTGCAATCTCTTTACAGTTTTTTTTTCTCTCCTGCTGTATCACTTCCTTGACAGTATAATTAACATGATTCTAAAGTTGCTTACTCACTAAAAATGAGCTGTTGAAAAATAGGTTAGACTCCCCTTCTCCTTATGTGGCCCGCCTGGATACTAAAGTCCATTCTCATAAACCAGGGTCAATGGCATGTAATAATAGCACGTCCTTGACTTTCTCCCCACTCAAATCCATCTTTCACACTGTGGCCGAGTGGGCTCTTTAAAATACTCACCCCTGCTTAAAAAACACCAGTGCTTTCCATGGATTGCTGGAAGAAATCGCAAACCCCTTAGCATGGTGCATGTGATGCAAATTCTACGTATTCTAGATCCTGGGTCACTTTCCTGCCTCGGCAACCTTCACATGAGCCCAGCGTTGCACCCACTGTTTATAATCAAACTGTTTGAATGTGCCATGCACCTCTACACCTCTGGGTCTGTGTTTCCACTTTCCTTCTGCTTGGAGAAGTAATTAATAATAATAGCTAATGTTTATTTGGCACTTTCCATGTGCCAAGCACTGTACTAAATGCTGCACATGAATAATCTCATTTAATCCTAACAACTTTCCAATGAGTAGTACTATTATCATCACCCACCCCCTTATACGGTGTTCAGAGGCCAAGAAAGAGTATGAAATGTGAAGTGGGGAGAAGCGGATGAGAACCTGGGGGTGGTCACGAGGGTGGGAAACACACTGGGGCTCCTCCCCACTCAAGCAAGGGTCTCAGGGGCCTTACAGAATTCACATCATTCAGGCTAGGTCCTCTAGTCTATGTTTTACCCTGGAAGTCACAGGTAATGACTATGCACATATTTCCTAGACCTCAAAGACTGGGACCTCTATGTTGTCCCTGCCAAGCATATGCGTGTGTTGTGTCTGTGTGTGTGTCTGTGTGACTAGTTGCATCTTTGCCAAGGTTGACACCCTGTGTGACAAAGTAGGATCCTCATTGGCCACTTCTCTCCAAGGTCTCCCCAGGACATGTCCCCTCCTCCCAAGCCTTCCCCTTTTCTGGTTAGGAGAAACTCCCCAATTCTCTACTCCAGTTGCTTCCATCTCACCCCCTTCAAGACCTCCCTCTCTCAGACAATGCAGCATAATTCCCGGGGAAAATGTGTTTTTACAAAACAAAAGCCAGGAAGTGGTGGGTGTCTACTGGGTGCTTGGCAATGAAAGGCAGCCTGTGGCTCCCAGCTCACCCAGCCACACAAAGGCTTCTGGGAACAGAACTTAGCAATGCTGGGCTGCCTCCTGTTCTGAGGGAGTACCTGTGGGAGGAAGAGCAATCCCAAGTGAATGCCTCCACCATCCCCGCTTCGTTGGTCATCACATATTTAATTATTGACTGTCTCCTGAGCTCACCACTTGAGCATAAGCTGCATGAAGGCAGGATCTTTGCATCTGTTTTATTCACTTTGGCTCTAGCACAGGGCCTGCTGGACGAAATCACAAACCGCTTAGCATGGTGCATGTGATCACATATGTGTCCTTTAAGTGTCTGTGGAAGGAAGGAAGGGAGGAAGGAAATGATATAGCGCCTGAGGGAGGTTATGGGCAGGATGAGAGGACTGCCTGTGATCTCACCTTTATCCCCCCTCCTTTTCTCAGAGCCCCTCTGTGTCCTCTCACTTGGAACGGAGGAGAGGGCTCTTCTCGCCCATGGAATACCTTGTTAAGCTGCCCTCTATGGCTCCCCTGATCAGCAGCTGCGTGGCTCAAGGGGAAAGCACACTCGCTTTTGATTCAGGCAGAGCTGGGTATAAATTCCAGCTCAGTGACCTTGGTCAAGTTACATATTCTCATCTGCAAAATGGAGATATTTATTGTGCTTAATGAGTTGCTAGTGTGTAAATGCACTTGGCAAGTGGTAGATGATCAAGAAATGAAGCTATTATTATTTACATGGCTTGTCGAACTCCATTCATTCAACTCATCCAATGAGCACCTATACCCTCCTCTCACAGAGCTTACTTTCAGAAAGTTTCACATGTCCCCTACTTTCTGCTGGGCAAATACAGGGCGCTTACTTTGCCAAGGGCCAGGGACCTGGGGATAAAGAAGAGAGAACTGTCCAGTGAGGGGGTCACATCTCCCTGCAAGACATTCTGGCCCCATGGTTTCTCCTTCTCATTTTCCCCTCCAGTGCCTCCTGGGATAAGGACTTTGTCTCCTTGGAAGCGGGGATGGTGCTTCAGTCTCCTCCAGTCGCCTGCCTGACATCCTGAGCCTGGGAGCTCCTGCTGTCTTTCCCCCTTCGCCTCACTCAGAGGTGAACAGCAGGTACACATCACTTGTTTGTGCCCAGAAGGACTTGTTCGTACCTAAACTCTTCCACTGACTCCCCTTTCCTGCTGTGAAAACTCCAGAACTTTGCTCCTGGGTCACCTTTGTGCCTCCTGTTTTGTATTTCCGTTTCTCTCAGCTAAAAGAAGACTGGTAAGAGGAAGGGGAAAGCAACCTCATGGAGGAGGCCTCCTTTCTAGAAGGGCTTCCAGGCCCAGGAAGGGGAGAAAGCAATTTGGTGTCACTCTAGTGTTGGTGATGTTGAGCCTCACCCCCACTCCCCCAGGGATATTTGAATCTCAAAAACAGAGAAGGGGGACCTAACACAGGGACTGTATATGGTATATATGAAGAGCGCCTACAAATCAATATGGCAGAAAACTTAGAGCAGCCACTTCACAAAGGAGGATGTCCTATGGCCAATAAGTATGAAAAGATACTCAACCTTCTTAGCCATCAGGAAAATGAGAACTACACCAGAATAGCTAAAATTAAAAAGACTGACAATATCAAGTGCTGGTGAGGATGTGGAGCAACGAGAACTCTCCTACACCACGGGTGAAAGGGTAAATGGGTACAGCCCTCTTGGAAAATGGCTCAGAAGTGTCACTAAAGGTGAACATAGTCACACTTACCCCAGAAATCCCAAACGTAGGTACAGATCTACCAGAAACATTTTTATCAATGCACCAAAGTCACATACAAGAACGTGCATAGTAGAGCTGTTTGTACTAGTAGTGGCATACTGGAAACCACTCAAATGCCCCTCAGCAGTGAACGGGTAAATAAAATATGGTAATTTAGACAGTAGAAACGTGTGTAGCAGTGAGAGTGAGCTACTGCTACCTGCAACAACATGCATGAAGCTCACCAACATGCTGAGTGAGCGAAGCCAGGCACGTAAGAGTACACATTATATGATTCCATTAACTCAAAGTTCAAAAACTTCGCAAAAAAAAAAAAAAAAAAGCAAGCCTTAAGTATACGGTGTTGGAAGTCAGGACAGGGGTTACCTTTGGGAAGGAGGGGGGCACAAAGGGAGCTCAGGGTGCTGGTAAAATTCTGTTTCCTGATCTGGGTGACAGTTACAAGTTATGATCACTTTGCAAAGATTTGAGTTGCACATAATTCATTGAGTTTTGCACCTTTTTGTATGCATGTTCTACTTCAACAAAAACGAAGTTTACTTTAAACAGAGGTGGGGGTAGGGGAAGGGAAGGGAAGTAGGAAAAAACAATGTTCAGCCCAAAGGGTTAAGCGTTGGACTCTGAGATGGAGTGGAATGGAGTTAGCAAGCAGAGCACTTGGGGTCCACACCAGTGGGCGGGAAGAGAAGGAAGAAGAGGGGGCAGAGGAAGAGGTCTGCCACAGCACAGGCTCGCGATAGCCTCAGCTGACCCCTAGAGAAGTCCTTGACCGAGATTAGCCCCTCAGGGTTGTCCTTACTTGGACTGCAATGGCCAGACCTTTATACTCTGGCATTAGTCAGTCCCTGGATGTGGGCCACCAGGGGACAACGTGTGACCTTGGGCATGACTGCCTTCTACAGCTAAGGTAATCCTGAAAGGGCTGACTGTTGTGCCTGCCACAACCCTCCCAGCAAGTCCCTCATTGAAGGGGCACCTGGGCAGCCACCACAGGCAGCCTGCCACCTGAGTGGAAAAGATCTTTTGGCCCAGAGCGATTTTCGGAGGTCTCTCAGCCCCAGCACTTCTAGTCTGATTAAATTCTTCCCGTGGTACTCGTCACCCATAGGACCTGCCTGGCATGGCAGCCTGTGGCAGGCTTCCCACACAGAAGCTGAGGCTGGACACAGCACGGGGTCTTTGTAGTTCCTGTCTCACCTCAGCAAAGTCCTCTCTTCGGCCTGGATGCCCTCATCCCAGACTCACTTGGTGAAATCCAGCTGCCCTTTGAGACTCAGGAGTCACCTCTTCCAGGAAGTTCTCCATGATCCTACTCTTTTCCTAGGAAGAGTGGGCCCTTGCTTTTTTGAGCCCCTCCAAGCACCTTAGCACCCCACCTTTTATCAAACTCTTATTGCACTATTTGTTTATCTGCCTGCATCTCCCACTAGTGGAAACCCTTTGAGATGGGGAGGTGCCTTACTGATCACTGTACAACAATCACAATAGTTCTGGTGGCTACCATGTGTTGAGTTCCTCTGATGGGCCTGGGACTCTGCTGTGCATTCACATGCCTGAATTTACTTAATCCTAACAAACAACCCTGTGAGGTGAGTCGCTACCTTTTAGAACAGAGGTGCATTTGCCCACAGTCACACAATCACACAATATTATAGTTAGTACTCAGGTGGGACTTAGTTTGAAACCTCGGAGTCCTCTGGAAATGGTGGTTAGGGAAGGAGAAAGGGAAGGGAAGAAAGAAGGAAGAAGGAAGGAAAGAAGAGAGAAGGAGGGAGGGAGGGAAAGAGGGAAGGAAGGACAGGAAGGAAAGGAGGGAGGGCTCCTCTGACCACGCCCTGAGGGTAGGCCCATTGGCAGCGTATTTCATACCTCAAGGGACTCCTCAAGCTGTAGGGACCTCTGCCTGGGAGGGGACAGCGCCTCGGCCCCGCCCCGAGCCCTGCCCATCTCTCTGTTCCCAGAAACCCCCAGGCTGGCCCCTCATCCTGGCCTGGTGGGTGGAAATGCAGTTGACAAATCAAAACCTGTCTGTATCCGGGGAGGTCCCTGGGCCAGGGCTAGTTCACAGTTTGAATCCTGATGTTTACTTTTTTTCCCTCCTCAGTTGCTCCCTTTGAAGAACAACCTCAGGGGTCATGCTGTAGCATTAAACAAGGGTGGAAGATGCATCTCAGGGTTAGCTGTGGGAGCCTCTAAAGCAGCTTGAGTCCCTGGGGGTGCCTGGCACATGGAATCCTGCACTGAGCCCTGAGCACAACAGGGAGGTGGGGGTTTCTCAGCTGGACAGAGAGCAGCAGACAGACACACAGGCCGCAGGCACAGACACACAAATACAGTCGTGCTGATGTGCCTGAGAGCACATGGACATTCATGTGCACAGATGCATACATGGCCTTAATGTGCAACCAGGCTGCAGCCTCATGTGCATGTATGCACAGGCATGCATGCATGAATGCATGTGACATGTATATAGATAGACACACACTTACTCACACAGAGAGAGACACACCCAGAGGTTCCTGGCAAAGAGCGTATTTTTGTCCTCGGCTTCCTGACAATGTGTCTACTGATTCTATCTCTGAAATGTGTCTCCTAATTGTCCTCTTCCCCATCCCTGCCACAGCCCTAGTCCTTTTAATGCCCACCTGGACCACTGGAGAGTAGTAATAGTCTCCTGGCTGGATCCCTGCCCCTATTTGGGTTCACCTTTTAGTCCATCCAACACACAAGAGTCGGGGGTGTTGGGGTATCAGGCAAATCTGACCACATCACTCCCCTGTTTATAACCCTTTAGAGGCCTCCCCTTTCTTACAAGATGAAGTTCAAATCATTTGGCCTTCAATATAAGGCCCTTTGCAACCTGACTTCAGCTTGTGGTCTGGCTTCAGACCCTGGCATGGAGCTCCGGGCGCCCAGCACTCCAGCTGAGGGCCTCCTGGAGGAAGCTGCCCTGCCCTACGCTGAAAATATTTGCTCACCCTGGGCTCACCATGTGAAATTCCCTCCTCCCCACGTCCATATTTCCTGTGCTAAACTACCACCCATCCATCTTTCAAGGCCCAGCTTGGCCAACATCATCCCACTTCACCCTGACATTCAAGGCATTGCCATTTTCCTGTCCCACGGCTCTCACAGTCCTTTCTTACGCCCTCACCAGTATCATCGTCACCTGTGTGCACACGGCTTACTCCCATTGAACTCCAAGCATGTCTAGTACACAGTCTAAAACATACTGGGTGCTCAACCGGGTTCTGGGTGTGAGTGAATAAATGAATCAGGGTGTAAGATGATCAGATCATACTAGGTGATCTTTCCTGGGTGGGAGACACCCAGGCATGTGCTGTAACTTCTCTGCACTCAGGCTCCACATGGGTAAGAGGGCGTACTGCTACTTCCTGGTAAAGTTTATGATGTGGACGATAGAGATGTATGTAAAAAACTCATCCGAGTGGTTAACACATGGTAGGCACTCCACAAACGATAATCATAGTTGCTGTTTTAATTTCTATTTTTATTTCCACTGAGGTCCTCTACTGAGTTTTTCTGATTCTCTGACACCCTCACTGCCTACCCGTTTCAGGGATGGGCTCCCAGAACTGATGTACTGAAGGTTTGTTGTTGGCTCGATTGACTTAATGGCTCTTGAAGGGCTTGTTTCCAGTCTGAGACTTCTGAGCTGAGTGATGTTCTTCCCCCCAACCTCCCCTGAGACTGGAAGCTGAGAGCTGCACAGAGTACATTCTTCCTCCCATCTCCCCAGGCTGAACAGCTGCTCTGTTTGGAGTTCTGTGAACTGAGCTGAGCTGGGACCTGGGGAGACAGAACAGCTGGGCCTTTCTGCTCCAAAAGGTAGAGTCATTGCAGTCAGCCCCCCAGCATCTGCAGGCACCCTCCAGGATGCTGCACATGTGGTGGGGTTCCCATAGCAACCACTGTGGGACCTGCTGTCTCTCCTTCACCACAACTCCTCCTGGACTTGTGTGAGAGGAGAGGATGAGGATGGGAGAGGAAGGGGCAGGACTACCGGGCATTTCATAGACAACCTTTTCAAGTCCTTTAATCCTCACAATAACCCCAAGAAGAACATGCTATTATTGTCCTTATTTTACTGACAAGATAGTTGAGGTCCAAAAACATGGGTTTCTAGTCCAAGTTCACCCACTAAGAAACAAGAGACCGGTCTGCAACCGTATCAGTTTGTACTGATGCAGTCACCGTGGGTCAGCTGGCTGCAAGCAACAGAAACCAACACCCACCTTTTTAACCTTGAAAGAATGTATCCGAGGACTGTGGTGCAGCTCCAGGAGGAAAGGAAAAGCGAGACTCCTGATTGGAAAGGACAGGAAGCAGAGCAGCTTGGAGGGTCTGGCGGGCAGGAATGACTGGACAATCATTTCATCCAGATGAACAAACTTCAGTTTTTGGGGTTTTTTTAAAGATTTTTATTGGGGAATTGGACGATGGGAACAGCACTGGGGAATTGGGGGAAGGGGAACAGACAAGTTGCTGTCCTTTTGTTCTTCAGTCTAGTTGTGGAGGACGTTGCTTCACTGGCCCAAGTTGGCACCATCATTGTGCTCTTCCGGGGCGAGGCAGATCAGTCGCCGGCTTCTGGACGGCCGCTCACTGCGGCTGCTGGCTGCTCACGCTGGCTGCTGGCTACACACAGTAGCCCATGGCAGCCCACTGCCACAGGGGCTGCAGCCTACGCCGTTGCCGGCAACTCACAGCAGCCCAGCTCCAGGTCGAGCTGTTGTTCAGCATCTTAGCTGTAGAGGGCAGTGTCACCGGCCCTCATATGTGGGATCTGAACCGGGGCCCTCTGGCGTCCCAAAGCAGCTCTTAACCAATGTGCCACTTGGCCGGCCCCAAACTTCAGTTTTTAAATCTTTTTGTCTCTCCATTTAGGACTCAGGTTCAGGAGGGCCTGGGTCCAGGGAAACTTGTTGGCTGGGAGAGGGCACAGGCTGTGATTGACAGTCCTACCAAACCTAAATCCAATGGAATAGAGAGTAGTCCCCAAAGAAAATTGGGATGCCGTTTCCAGAAGAAAAGGGACTGAATGCCAGGTAGACCAAAAGCCCAGCGCATCTGACTGCACCATACTGTGATGGGATGCAGGGTGGGAAAGCTTCTATGGTGAATGAGGAAGGAAATTTGAGAAGCTTGAAAGAGGGGTGCTACCTAGAGAAACTAGAGACAACTTAAGGGGCAGCAGCAGTTGGGAGGTGGACATCTAGAAGAAGGAAGCTGTAAGTTCACAGTCTTCATTTTCATGGGCACAAAATGCACCCATGTCTCAATGTTATCTACTCTCTTCACTGACCTTCCACACCTCAGTAGACACACACACACACACACACACACACACACACACACACACACACACTCCTTTTCTCTTTAGCTTTTTAGAGAATTATTCATCACTAGCCTTGGTTAGTAGATAGAGCCCTAGTTACCTCCTAAATTCTATGTGATTTACTTATTATCTCCATTGTCTATTGCCTGCCTCTTCTGTCCCCTCTAGAATGTAAGACCCAGGGGGGCAGAGATTTTTCTCCTGTTTTTTTATTACTGTATCCCCATTACCTAAAAAAGTACCTGGCACATAGTAAGTGCTTAATTAATATTTGCTGAATAAGTGAGGATGTACCAAATACTCCAATAGATACTTGGGATACAACAGTGAACTAAAAGAAGGATCCCAACCTCATGGAGCTTATAGTCTAGAGAGACAGAAACAACCACAAAAATATATAGCAAAAGAACAAAAGTAAAATAATGAAAACTTGTGACATAGGTTTTGAATGAAACACACAAGTGCCTTAAAAAAAAAAGTTAAGAAGATAGAAAATTACCTAAGATCTGGCAGTCACGGAATAGAAATCCTCTCTCAAGCAACATTTAGATGGAGACCTGAAAGATGAGAAAGTGCGCTGACCATGAAAAATATGGGGGCAAATTCTCCAAGCAGAGGAAAGAACATGTGCAAAGGCCCTGAGGCTGGAAAGAGCTCGCTGTGTTTGGGAACTGGAATGAGAAGACCAGTGTAGCTGGAGCTTAGTAAGCAAGGGCTAGAGGGATTGCAGATTGACGGTAGAGAGTGCGCCAGGTGCCAGGCCACCTGGGGCCTTGTAGGCCATGGCATGGGGCTTGAATTGCATTCTGGGTAAATTGGGAAGCTGTTGAAGGGTTTTTAACATTAATGCTTGACCCTGTTTATGATTTAAGCTGATCACTCTAGCTGCCAGGTGGAGAACACACTGAATCAGACAACAGGAGGCCAGTCAGTGATTATGGCAGCCCAGGCTGGGGCTGAACACAGGAGGCCAAAATCAGAGGACAGTGGGATACCTTCAGGGCACCTCTCAGTTAAATCAGGTGCTACAGCCAGGCTGGATGATATCACCCTCCGGGGGCCAGGAAGGCACCCCCCTTCTCCTGGCCCATTCCCAGTCTGTAGGTGATGGATAGACCCACTGACGATCTGCCTGGGCCCTGTGCCTAAGTGATAGGTGACGGATGGGATTGGAACGGAACACTCTGAGCCATGTGGCCAACACACTGCTCCAAGGGGGACTTTGGAGCCAGGAGTTAATTTACAGAAAGGAGTGGGGGAGCTCAATATCGTTTCCTTCACTGCTCAATTAGTGGAGAGGGCTGTGGGGAGCTGGAGTTTCAAAGATCCCCTTAATCATCTTCTGTCTGCCTGGCAGTGTGCAGGAGTGTGGTGGGGATAATTGCACCTACCCATTAACAAATGCAATTAAGGCACTGGGGCCTCCAGCACCCCCTTCTCCAATTAAACAGCAGATGAGGGGCTCATGGGGGAGGCCTTTGAGATGAATCACTTGAAGTTGAAAACTTGGAGGCTGGAAGTCTGGACAGAGGCGATTAGGGTCGATAAAATCGTGATGAGGAAGGAGAGACTCATCCAGTCCCAGCCTGCTCCAGCTCAAGGCGCTCCCTGCAGTGGTGTGGCTATTCTTTAGGACATATTAGAAGTCCTGCTTTACACAGAGGAGAGTCAATATTTAGAACTCACTGACCAACCACCCCCTTTAGCCAGTCGCTTCCTCTTCGCCAAGGGCACACCCACAAGGCGGTTAGATACAGGTGAATCCCTGGATATTTAATTTTGTGAGAAACTAGGTTGTCTGGTGTGTTGGCAGGGAGGGTACTGGGAGGGCATGCTGCTATCCTGAGAAGGGGTGGGGGTGGAGAGAAGGGGACTTCCTTTCCTGGGCCTCTCCATATTCTCCAATATGGCAGGTCTCTGCTCTCTCCTTTCCCATAGGCCATCTGTTAATTACATCCAAATCCCAACAGCCTGGGAGGAGGGCCATGATCTCTTTTAACAGAAGCTTGGGAACTTCAAGTGCTTTGTCTCAGATCCCAGAACTAGAAGATGATGAACCTGGCCTGTCTGACTTCCAAGTCTTCACTCGCTCCACTATTCTGAGAGTCCTCTTTGAAATCTTCCTGGCCAAGACTTGCCTCTGTAGGCCCTTTGATACCCCATAGGGGTGGGCTCAGGGGGACATTTCAAATGTTATTCCCAACTTTCTCCCCACTCCTCCCTCCCTTTGGCGGGAGCTCTGAATTTCTGAAACGAGGCCTCTGTGATTCCTGACATGGCTAGAGGACCACTGTGCTCATCTCAAGCTGAAAACATAATGAGAAAAGAAATCCCTCCTACCTTAACTGCCTCTCCCTATTCTCTTTATGCGGCTCACCAATTATAATCTCTATGAATCATTATGCGTATGCCGATCACCATTTTCACTTAGCATCTCCGCTGAAGCTCCGGGTGCTGAAGTGCATCACTGAAACGCTGCACAATCTCAGTTTGCAAAGAGGAGACCCAGCTCGACTTGAACATCACTGCACACAGGTCTTCCTGCAGGGGCCCAGACAAGGGCCAGGAGTCCACAGCCTGCTTATGCCCAGCTGGAGCCAGCTGCCCCAGGCGAGTGCTGAAATAGCTCTGCTTCTGCCCAAAGGAGCTCAGAGGGTGAGTAACATGTTCCCTGATCCCCAATTCTCCCATCTTATTGCCCTGGGAACTTTGCTTTAGGTTTTGGTTTAGTTTTGTTTCTCTGTGACTTCAATGAGAAGCTGGTTCTAGAGAGCAACAGAAGTTGCAGATTAAATTGTGTTAACAGGGGAGCCACCTGCCAGTCTCTCCTTCCTTTGAGGCCTTTCTGAATTAACTCCAAGACACCCGCCACTTTCTGTGGCCTAGATTCTTTTCTGAGTTTAGGACTCTCCCACGTGTGCCTCTTTCCCTCCTGGCTCTATCGAAGCTCCAGTAAGATGGGAAGAGACAGGGGCAGGCAGGGGGACCAGTTGCAGTGTGGCCCAGACGAGGAACCCCTATCTATCTTCACCAGCAACCAGGCCCATGCTTAGCTGACAGAGGGAGGGTTTCTGCTACCCCTATGCCCCCTAGGACATTGCTGGGTATTCAGAAAGGCAACCAAGTCCTCTCTCCTCCCTTCTCTTCCCAAACACGTATTTATCAAATGTCTGTTATGATCTGGCCAAGTTCCAGGGGTTGGGGACCAAGCAATAAATAAGCTAGCTTCCTGTCCAGTAGGAGAGACACTCTGGTAAGGAGCACATAGTAACTACACCGTGAGAAGCATTTCAGGAGAAGCCTGGCAGAGGCCTCCCTCTGGGAGCATGGAGGAGGGGATCATTGATTCTGCCTGGGAGGCAGGCATTTGCATTCAGCCTTGAAGGCTGAATAGGTCAGAGTAGGCACAGGCTTTCCAGGAAGAGGGAAAGCCTGCGCCAAGACCAGAAAGGTACCGCAGACATGATGTGTTTGATGCCACATGGACACTGCTGCCTCCAAGGCCCTGGAATCATCCGAGTTCCACAGAGCCAGCCCCGAAGTGGAGGAATGGCCCAGCCTCCCGGACAGCAGGCCCTGACCACGCAGGGAGTCTAAAGAGCTCAGGAGCAAGCCCCTCTTCTCCTCTTGATATGAGGCAGGAGGCTGTAGACACCTGCTCCGGGACCAGGCTCCAGATTCAAAGAAAGACCTTGGCCACACACACCTTGGGTATCAACACGCCTAGGAAACAGTCTGGCCAAGATTTCTCTAAGCCAGAGTGAATACATGTGCACACACACACACACATACACACTCACACACACACACACACACGCTCACACACACACACACACACACACTCACACACACACATACACATACACACACATACACATACACACACGCTCACACACACACTCACACACACACATACACACACACAC
>NW_017731460.1:3349314-3367904 GCF_001890085.2 Hipposideros armiger
CACACACACGCTCACACACACACACACATACACACACACGCTCACACACACGCTCACACACACACACACACACGCTCACACACACACACTCACACACACACCTACCTGTACGTCTGGCTCCCTGAATCCTCTCACTGCCCACCTGCCTCACCTTCCATGAGCAGGTTTCCCTTCGGACCAAGTTGAGCATCACCAGTTGCCCAATGCCAAACAGATGGCAGGAAAGAGAGAGCTCCCTCAGAGAGGGGAGGGGCGCTGGGCAGCAAGTTCAATGCTGACAGGTGAGGGCTGGGTTGCAGGGCACGCCTGTCCTACACCCACATTCACCTTAGATGTGGTTCAGTGTGGAGCTGGGAAGCAGAAGCCGTAAGATTTACTCCCCACACACCCACCCTCATCATTTCCTCTCCTTCCTCTTGTTTTTCCTTTCTTAATTTTGAAGGTTCTTCACGTTTCCTTTTCTCCTCTACTCTGTCATCTTTCCTTTGCTGGTGGTGGGAGAGGGTGGGGGATGGGGGATGGTAAAGAAAAAAATGGCAACCCCTGTCATTCAGAAGCTGGCCTGATACTGCCAAGCCAGGTTATGAGCCTATTAGATATAAACAATTTCACAGAATACCAACCTCAGACAAGTTTACTCTGAGACCAAGATAAAATGAAAGGATGCAAGACCATTTAATGATTTTGTCTAAGCACAGACAAAAACAAGATCACTTGGCCACCCACCAAATACAAAACATGCTCTTCTTTTGGCCAAGATGAGTGACTGCTACCTCTATCAATTTCAACTTGGTCTTCATTCTAATCTCCCCTCTCTACTGCTGATATTTATTGAGATATCCAGTTAGAATTGTCCCACTGTCTGAAGCCATCCAATCTAGATTGACCCCCACTTCCTTCGACCCTCCCCCAAGCCACCCATCAAAGCCCATGAGCTATAAGGGGTTCTAATACCCTCTGGTGGGGAGAATGCACTTGTAATTCCCCCACAGGTACATGCTCCCTTTCTGCAATGAACAATAATCTCAACTCATTTAACTACAGATGTGTTCCTGGTGGTCTTTGGCTGAAGGGCATCAACAAAATTGGAGATTCCACCAAGATTCATCTGAGACCCTTATTGCCTTGGACCAGGACCCTCACTCAACTCAGTAATAGTGTACACACATCTTTTTTTTTTTTTGAGGGGGGCAGATCCTGTTTTTTCCCAAGCTCCCCAGGTAATTATAATGTGCAACCTGGGTTTTGAGGGACTGGGTGACAAGTCACTTCAGGAGGCCTTAGTGGGGTCAGAAGGGCAATGTCTGTACAGCGCTGAGCTCAGGCCTTGCACATGATCCTCAGGTACAATGAGCTATCACTTTTTATCGCTTTTTCTTTTATTTGCTCTGTGCCTTATTCATTGTGCTGTCCCTCTCAATAAATGTCTGTGGAATGAACATTGATGTTACTGATGGGAGGCTGTGAATCATGTCAAATGTCATACATCTCAAACCATGTCACCATTTTTCTCCCCAAACCATTTTCCCCTGTGACTCAGTGTTTCCCCAGTCCCCAAGGTTGCAGCCTGGAGTTGGAGGCTCTGACTCATCCCTGTGCCCTGTCTCCTACCCCATGCAGGATCTCTTGGTACCCCTTTCTTTCTGATCTCACTGACCCCCCAGTTCAGACCTCACAAACCCCATGTGGCTTGGAGCTCTCAGGTGTCCCTTTGGTCTGCTCCACACAGTTCATGACATCTAAGAAGCTCTTTCTAGAGCTTGGCCAAACTGTGACACACCCCCAGCTCAGACACCCTCCCTCCATGGCCCCTTCTAATCACCTTCTAATGACATTCAAACCTCTATCTTGACATTCAAGACCTTCCATAATCCAGCCCCACCTCACACATGTATCATACGAGTGTTCTGCTCTATAACCTCCCAGGCATTCTTCATGCCTTTGAGTTATTGTGCTTTGTTTATCTGATCTTGCTGTCTGGAATGCCCTTCCCACTATTATATCTAGATAAACCCTACTTATCATTCAAATTCCAGCTCAAATGCTACTTCTTCCGTTCCTGATCACCCCAACCAAAAGGGACCATGACCCCTTTATAATCTGTTAAAACTATCCTCTTGTTTTAACTCACTTATGACCCTTTGTCATATACTGATCTGAATTATTCACCCTCCATCTATGTGTGTGATTGGAGGCTTTCTGGACCAGGGACTAAAAATCCAGCTTTATAACCAGGAAACCCTGGAATTATCATTGTTTCCGCTTCCTACTAGTTTAATGACCTTGGGCAAGTTTCTTAACTTCACTGAGCCTCAATTTCTTCATGTACTTAATGGGGGGAACCTCACAGGGTTATGGTGAGGATTAAATGAGATAATCATACATGTAGAATGCCTCACATGGAACCTGGCAGGAACAGCAGTTACTATAATTATAATAACAACTGTTACTATTATTAGGTTGAAATCTCCTGGAGCAGGGTATCTCAACTTCAGTGTGCCCACAGATCACCTGGGATCTTGCTAAAATCCAACTGTGATTCAGAAGGTCTGGGGTGGGCCTGAGACTCTGCATTTCTAACAAGCTCCCAGGGCTGCTCATGCTGTTTGTCCAAGGATAGCACTTGGAATAGCAAAGACCTAGACGGTAGGGCTTGGGTCTCTCACAGAATCTAGCATGGTTTCCTGCACTGAGTAGGGGCATCATCGTTTTTTTAAATGAACACACTCTCATGGTGGTGGTAAGGGTGATATTACACATAGCCTCTCTTACTTAGATGACACACACGCACCCACCCCACACCAGCTAATCTACCCTTGCATAGGACTGAGATTTCCCAGGGGCCCAGCTGCTGTTTCAGAAATCAGTGCTCTGAGATAGAACCGGCTGTGCACTAACCTTACAGCCCTGATTAATTCCCTCCCTTTGTTTGCCTCATTATCATGATTAGGTTCTGCCCGTAGCATAGCAACAGCTAATTGTAGGCTGGTTGCAGAGTGCATAATTCCTGCTATTAAAATTTTATCGAGGCTTAATTGCGCTCCTTTCTGCAGCATCAAAGCTTCAAAGTTTCAGAAAAGAAGCAGTGTGGTTAGTGGAAGCTGGTGGTTTTTTAAATCTTAGCAAGCTCTGTAAAGCCCTGCTCTGCAATATCATTGACCTTGAGATGGTTTCCTGTGGCCAGAAAGAAGCCCATCATTTATTTATTAACCTTCGAGAAGGTCTGCAAATAATCCCCTGTGGCCAGGGAGAAAGCATATTATGGGTCAGATGATATTACAAGAAAGCCCCAAAGGGCAGGTGGACCAAATAGTTTGGCCATGTGGGCATGTGGGCGGGAGAGCTGCAGTTTGCATGCGGAAGTGGTGTGGTGTGCAGACAGGTGTGTCACTCCGCAGATGCCCGGGTGCCACTCAGTGGCCCTCCAAAACCAGTGGCAGAATCCACAGGCTTTGAAAGGAGTTTTCTAGAAACTCAAGTGTCAGATTGCCCCAACCTGTGCTTAGTGGGAGGTGAAAAGAGATGAACCCATTAGCAGGTACTTTCTACAAATGGTTACCAAACCTAAGTGATCTCTAGCATCACCTAGGAGCTGCACACTTTCAGGCTTCAGCCCAGACCTACTGATTCAGAATTGGGGTAACGGGGAATCTGGGCTGGAAACCTCTCCTCAGCTTGCGCTGATGCTGAGCCACTTCAGGAATCACTAACTTGCAGCCAGTAGGTCTTCAGAAAACATGAAAATGGCAGCAGAGAACCAGCTGCCCCCTGGGGAACTGTCCACTCACTCTGCTTAGCTCAAGTGGGAACCACAAGTCCTAATGGTGTGGATGGCTCTAGGTCAGTGGTTCTCAAACTGCAGCGTATTTCAGAATGACCTGGAAGGCTTGTTAAAACACAGATTGTTGGGCTCTGCTCCCCAGAGTATCTGATCCATTAGGTCAGGGGTGGGGCCCAAGACTTTGCATATTTAACAAGCTGGTAGATGCTGCTGCTCTAAGGACTACACTTTGAGAACCACTGCCCTCAGTGATTCTCCAAATTTGGACCAAATATGTCTCTTTTAAAAGGACTCAGTTGTGTTACTTGGTCCTCACATCACAGAGTAATGCTTTACATGAAGACTCTGTACTTGTGTCTTAGGCATCTTTCTATAATCTAGAAACAGTAGCGTTTGTAACCAAACTTTGACCTGAGACATTATGAAGGAGGAGTATAATCTGGGGTCCTGGATTTAAACACAGTTGAAAAATAAATAAATAAATAAATAAATAAATAAATAAATAAACACAGTTGAATCCAGATGAATCCACTACTGCTTTACCATTACTACATCAAACAGGTCTTTTAAAAGAAGATGAGTTTTTGGCACTGCTTAAGTGAAAGGCAAGTTATTTAATGAGCTAACCTCAAGCTGGAAAGGCTTTAGATAAGGTGCAATAATGGAATTATGGTGAGTGAATGGAAAATAACAATGAGCACATTTTATAGAGAGGAGATACATTGGGGAGAGAGAATGGTGAAAGAAAATTCAGAGTAAACTTAAAGCAGGGGTTGCAACTCAAAAACCTCAGAGGCCAGATAGATAATAGAAATGAGTAAGGTAGACAAGTCAATTAGAATCCGTGGTTCCAATTTGAACAAGACAATATGGAGTGGTGGGGACTATGATAAACTGGAGAGACCTGGCCCTTCCAAAATGGGAGTGAGCCTCAACTCAGCTCTTGCCTATTGTTGCCGTGGAAGAATGTGGGCTCAGGAATTGCTTGCTCTTTCAAATTTTCAAGAGAAGCTGGGAATCTGAATTCTAATATGAAATTTCCCTACTTTTAAAAACTGAGCCACAATCAAAATATGTCTGTAGGTGATCAGCTTGTAACACTAAAGAGTTCAGATCCTGTTTCCTAGGCCCTAATTCACTGGGATGCTTCTGTAGGAACTTGGCACAGTTTTTTGCCTTTGGAGGGTGAGGGTTAGTTATTAGGAAAGGAAAACAAAAAGAGTAATTAAGAAAGGGGAGATGGGTGAAATCATATAAAAACATTGTAAAATGAATCTATTATTTAGAAGGGATGTGGGGGCTTATAGAGACCTATCTTCTACATAAAGAATATATCATTTCTACAACATTCTGATGTGGTGGACTATTAATTTGGTGGTCCTTGTGGAGTCCCCTCCTACAGTGACTCTGGGCTTGGTTAATGGGTCTTTAGCAAGTGAGATGCAAGCAAAGACTTAATTAAATCTTTGCACATTGGAATGTACCCTCTTGGAATGCTTACTTTTGGGATACAACTGCCATGTAAAAAGTCTAGCCATGTGGAAAGACCATATGCCCTTTAGCTGTCCCTGCCAAAGTGACAGGCCTGTGAGAGAAGCCATCTTGGGTTGTCTGACTGCAACCACTTGAGACCCCAAGAGAGATGAGCAGAAGAATCAGCCAACTGAGCCTCAGTCAACCCATAGAACCATGAGAAATAATAAATCAGTGGTTGTTTTCAGCCACTAAGTTTTGGAGTACTTTGTTACACAGTAAAAATTAATGGAAATATCTAATAAGTAGTTGGCCTATGAATCAGATAGGATTCTGTGGTATAATGAAAAATAAAACCTTTGGTCTTTGTCCCTGGTTCCTGGCACAGAACTCCTAAAACCCATGGCATCTCCTGAATGATACTGTCTTTTGTATGCCAATGAGATGACTGGTGGCTGGGGAGCCCTAGATAGCTTCAGGATGGGGGTGGTCACCAGAAAGACCAAGACATAATTACAGGGTTAGAACTTTGAGTCCTACATCACCCCACCTCCAGGGAGGAGAGAGAGGCTGGAGACTGAGTTCCATCACCAGTGGCCAATAACTTAGTTAATCATGCCTATGTAATGAATTCTCCATACACATCTCTAAACAACAGGGTTTGAGTGCTTCTGGGTTGGTGATCACATGGAAGAGCTGGCAGGGTGGCTCCTGGAGAGGGAATAAAAGTTCTAAACACACACCTATACCTTGCCTTATGCATCTCTTCCATTTAGCTGTTCCAGAGTTATGTCTTTTATGATAAACCAGTAAACATAAGTAAAGTGTTTTCCTGAGTTCTGTGAGCCATTCTAGCAAATTATCAAACCTGAGGAGGGGGTCATGAGAATCCCTGATTTATAGCTGGTTGGTCAGAAGTACATGTAACTAGTGTCTGAAGTGCATACAGTTTTGTGAGACTGAGCCCTTAACTTGTAATGTCTAATGCTAACTTCAGGTAGATAGTATCAGAATTGAATTGAATTGTTGGACACCCAGTTAAGGATTTGAGAACTGTAGAGGGTAGATCCAAGATGGGGGAGTAGATAAACACTGTGCCTGCCTCCTTCCATGAACACATTAAAATTACAACTAAATTATAAAACAATTAACCTGGAGAACAGAAGTCTAGCTGAACAGCAGTCTTATAACTAAAAATATAAAGAAGAAGCCATTTCGAGACTAGTAGGAGGGGCAGAGACGATGAACGGGCCCTAAACCTCCCTGTGGCAGTTGAGAATCATGCCAGGCTCCCCAGCCCAGAGCACTGGTGCTGGAAAGAGGATCCCCCATAACATCTGGCTGTGAAAACCAGTGGGGATTCCAACCATTTGGGTGGGACAGACGGCTGCAGGAAACCCAGACGTTCTTTTAAACAGCCTGCACACAGACTCACTCACTCGTAGGCACTTACCTTGGGTTCCAGCAGAGGGATGGTGATTTGGGGGGCCTCAGAGACATACAGGAGCAGACTGAGGAATGTGGTTTCAGGGGGAGGACTAGAGGACAGTTGGCATTTTCTCTGTGAGGGGTTCTCCTCCCAAGCAACCGGCAAGCAGGCACCATCTTTCCTCTGTTGAACCCGCCCCATAGTCCAAATCTGAATCTGGTTGGCTGGTGAGCTCCACTGCTCTGCCCTGCTGACTCACTGAGAACCCACTCTATCCAAGTCACTCATAGTGAAAGGCACTTTCTCTGTGAGCAGCCAGCCCCTCCTGCATTATACTCTTTCTTGGAAAGCTATCAGAGTTCACAGACCCCAGGCAGGCAGCAACTGGCCTCGGTATGCTCTGAGACTTTTGCTGAGTTGCTCCAGGCCCAGCACTGGCACCAAACCAGAGTCTACATTAACCTGGTGACTACAACTCTTCCCACTCTAGTGACTCCTTGTGATCCTGCCTCACCCAACTCACATATTGCATGTGGCTTTATCAGTGGCTGAACCCTAAGAGAGCTGGCAGGTAGCAGCAGGCCTCTTGGTGTCCTGGATTTCTGTGGAGTTATCCCAGGCCTGTGCTGGTGACAGCCATGCTTGTTTACAGCGTGGCCTCTCCCCTGTGCCTCTAGGTGTGGCACAGGCAGCAAACAACTGTGGATCATTTTGTAGCTCCTATCAGGTGGCCTCCGGCTGGTCACAGGCAGTGGGTGACCTGGGTCTGCACTTCTGCACTGGAGCCCCTCCTAAGAGGCCCAGAACCATTATACTTAGAGGTTGGCTTTAGACCACAGCAGAGCACTGCCCAATTAGCCCTACAAGTGGCACACAAAAAGGGTGGTCTCAACAGGCACAAGAGCCTGCTGGGGCAAATCCCACTCAGTGGGGTAAGCTCCGTGCACAGCAGCCCATAAGCTGTGGATGTGGCCAAACCCCACAACCCATCAGATTGAGGGTCAATCCCGACCACTCACATGCCAACAGCAATCAAGGTTCAACTATAACAGGAGGCCACACACAACCCACACAAGGGACACTCCTAGAGCACCAGAGCAGGTGACCAGAGACTATGCCAGGGCCCCACAGGGCACCTACTACATAAGGTCACCTGGCCAAGACTGGGAGACATAGCAGATCTACCTAATACATAGGAACAAACAGACAGAGGCACCCAAAATTAGGAAAAAAAAGAAATGCATCCCAAATGAAATAACAGGAGAAAACTCCAGAAAAAGAACTAAATGAAATGGAGGCAAGCAACCTACCAGAGACAGAGAAAAAAAAAATGGTTATACGGTTGCTCAAGAAACTTAGTGAGAACTTCAACAGAGAGATAGTAAGCATAAAAAAGAACATGGAAACCATAAAAAATAACCATTCAGAAGTGAAAAATACAATAACTGAAATGAAGAATGCACTAGAAGGAATCCCCAGCAGACTAGATAAAGCAGAGGATTGAATCAGCAATTTGAAAGACAAGGTAGCAGAAAACACCCAATCAGAGCAGCAAAAAGAAAAAAGAATCCAAAAACAATGAGGATAGTTTAAGAGACCTCTGGGACAACATAAAGCGTAACAACATTTGCATCATAGGATACCAGAAGGAAAAGAGAGAAAGCAACCTATATGAAGAAATAATGACTGAAATGTTCCTAACCTGGTGAAGGAAATAGACATACAAATCCAGGAAGTGCAGAGCGTCCAAAACAAGATGAACCCAAACAGGCCCATAGCAAGACACGTTATAACTAGAATGGCAAAGGTTAAAGACACAGAGAATCCTAAAAGCAGCAAGAGAAAGGCAAGTAGTAATCTATAAGAGAGTCCCTATAAGATTGTCAGTTGATTTCTCAACAGAAACTTTGCAGGCCAGAAGGGATTGGCACAAAATATTCAATGTAATGCAAAGTAAAGGCCTACAACCAATGGTAGTCTACCCAGCAAAGCTATCATTTAGAATCAAAGGACAGATTAAAGAACTTCCCAGGCAAGAAAAATCGAAAGGAGTCCATCACCACCAAACCAGTATTACAAGGAATGTTACAGGGACTTATTTAAGATGGAAAAAAAAAAGATCAAAATTATGAATCATAAAATGGCAATAGCTACCTATCTATCAATAATTACTTTCAATGTAAATGGATTAAATGCTGTAATCAAAAGACATAGGAGGGCTGAATGGATAAGAAAACAAAACCCTTACATATGCTGCCTACAACAGATTCACTTTGGATTGAAAGACACACACAGACAGAAAGTAAAGGGATGGAAAAAGTTATTTCATAAAAATTAAAATAAAATAAAAAAAGCTGGGGTAGCAACCCTTATACCTGATAAAATAGACTTTAAAACAAAGGCTATATATAGCAAGAGACAATAAAGAAGTTAGTAATCCCACGTCAGGGTTTTTATCTGAAGAAAGTCAAAATGCTACTTAAACGGGACTTGTGCATCCATATGTTCATTGAAGCATTGTTTACAATGGCCAAGATGTGGAGGCAGCCTGGGTGTCTGTTGATGGAAGAATGGATAGAGAGGAGGTGGTATATATATACAATGGAATATTGCTTGGCCATGGAAAAGAATGGGTTGTTGCCACCTGTGGCAGCATCGATGGACATGGAGGGTGTTGTGCTGAGTGGAGTATCAGATAGATGCAATGTGATTTTGCTTATATGTGGAATCCAAGACTAAAATTAACAAACAAAACAAACAAACTCATAGATACAGAAAACACTTTAATGGTTTCCAGATGTAATGGGGGTTGGGGCTGTGGGTGAAAGAAGGGGAAGAAATTAAGTACAAATTGGTTGTTATAAAGTAGTTATGGGGATGTAGGGTATAGCATAAGGAATATAGTCAATTATATTGTAATAACTATGTATGGTGTCAGATGGGTACTAGAGTTATTGAGGTGATAGATGGGAGGGATTGGGGGCAGGGTAAAAGAGGTAAAGGGATTAAAAATTATAAACTGGTAGTTACAAAATAGTCATGGGGATATGACGTAAAGCATAGAGGAATATAGTCAATGATATGCTAATAACTGTATATTGCCAGGTACATACTAGACTAGTCAGGGGATCACTTCTTAAATTATACAAATGTCTAACCACTATGCTGTATACCTGAGATTAGTATAAAATAATATTGAATGTCAACTGTAATGGATAAATTTAAAAAGGGGTAAGGGGAAAAGGAATAAGGTCCAAAATTTCAGGTATAAAACAAATAAGTCATGGGTGTGTAATGTACAGAATGGGGAATATAGTCAATAATATTGTGATAGCATAATATGGTGTCAGATGGTTGCTGGACTTATGGTGATCACTTCTTTAGGTATATAAATGTTGAATAACTAGGGTGTATACCTGCAACTAATATAATATTGTGTGTTGGCTATATTTTTAATAAAAATCTTTAAAAAAAAGAGAGAACTGTAGAGATTCTGTTTGGCTGGAAGTAACAGAACATCTGACACATAGTGACTTAACAAATAAGAGGTTTATCATGCTCACGTAATGAGAAATCAACCTGTTTCATTGTTCAGAACCAGATCCACAAAGGAGGGTCTGGGGAACTGTGATTAACTAGGCACATTTACATCCCAAACAAAATGGGGGTTTTGACTAGCAAGAAGAAAGGAGGATGGGTATGTATTTCACAGTGTCTGCCACTACCAGCTTTTGCTAGAAAAAGAAACAACTTGTGTTCCTCTCACGATTTCCCCTTCTCTACCAAATTTAGCAATGAAACCACAAGCCCATCAGCCCCAACAGCCAGCACACATTTATCCCATGCTTGAAGGGAGAGGTCTTTATCTCAGTTTAATGGCTCAGCATTTCATATTTATCGTCTGCTTCTCCCAGGTTCATTTCATAAAAAGCTGATTGATCTTGAACTTGATTCAGCCCATTGATATCACCACTACTGAGAAAAGGTCTTAGGGCAATCAACTTTAAATCTGAAGCAATGGAGATGAGCAAACATTTTCAAATGAACATATTTTTTACAAACCTTAGCAGACTTCCAGGATGTTTGGCACAAAAGAAGAGGCCATAGTAGGAGCTAAAAATAAACTGCAGTTTACATAGTTAGCCTGTGGCCATGTCAGGAGTTCGAAATGCCTTGATGGGAGTGGGAGAGAGGCAATAAAAGGAGATGAGATTGAAATTCACTCATTTTCTTTCTTTTCATCAACTTCTTGGAAGGTGGAAATGGAGATGAGTGAGTCATAAAATAACAGAACTTAGACTTGGAAATGCTCTTAGAAATAAATTATCCAACCTTTCACCCAACTGCAAATAATAATAGCTAACATTTGTTGAGTGTTTACTACATGCCAAACATTACACACAATAATTTACTGGCATTCTTTAATTTTACCCTCACATCTCTAAAAGGAAGTATGATTTTAATGTCTGTTTTACAGGCATCAAGTTAAGTAACTTATTCAAGGTCATAGTGAACAAATGGCGGGACCAATATTCCTGGCTATGCATGGCCTCCCCCTTAGTTCTTTCTATCCCGTATTGTGACAAATTCTGCTTCACCTCTCCTAGCTCTCCACTTCCCTAGACAACTCATTCCTATTTGTAAAGCTTGGTTGCTGAAAACATTCATATATTAAGTGAAAGTTTGCTTTTCTGGAACTCTTGTTATCTGGTCTGCCCACCTCAGATCATTAAGTCTGAACTCTCAACTCTGGTTCGAATTCCCAGACTGATTCCTAGTTGAACTGTATATTTGGCCCTAGATCTCAGTTTCCCTTGTGGATGTAAGCCCACACTCTGAAGCAAAGATCAGTGTGGTCCTTGCCCAATGCCCATCCTAGGCACCTGGCCCTTTGCCTGTGGTCTGAGACTGAGCTCTTGCTTGTTCAGGAGGATACACATTGGGCCAGGCACTCTCCTTGGCATATGAGGTCAGACTGAGGTGTGTGACTTCAGACAGGGCTGGAGGACAGTCACCAATTCCCCTGTGTGGGGTCCTTTTCCCATGTAGCTGGCAGATGAGTGCCATCATTCCTGTGTTGAGCCCTCCCCTGACGTGGCCAAATCTATATCTGATTGGCCTGGTGAGCTCCACTGCTGCTGACTCACTGGGAACCTGCCTTACACCCCTCCCAACAACCAGGCCAGTATTGCACTCTCTTTTTGGAAAACCATCAGAGTCCAAGGGCCCCAGGTGTGTGGCAACTGGTCTTGGAATGCTCTGAGACTTTTGCTGAGTTGCTCCAGGCCCAGCACTGGCACCAAACTAGAGTCTACATTAACCTGGTGACCACAACTCTTCCCACTCTAGTGACTCCCTGAGACCCTGCCTCACTCAACTTGCATACCACACAAGGCTTTATCAGTGGCTGAACCTTAAGGGGTCTGGCAGGTGGCAGCAGGCCTCGGGGGATTCCTGGCTTTTTGCAGAACTACCCCACCTGGTACTGGTGGTAGCCATCCTCAGTTTGCAACATGTCCTCTCCTATGTGCCTCCAACTTTAGCACAAGCAGTGAACAACCACGGATGGCTTTATAGCTCCTACCAGGAAGCCCCCTGCCACTCACAGGCAGTGGATGATCTGGGCCTCCACCAGAGCCCCTTCCAAGAGGCCTCAGAATCAACATACTTGGAGGTGGACTTCAGACCACAGCAGAGTACCACCCAATTAACCCTACAAGTGGCACACACAATGGGCAGTCTCAACAGTCACCAGAGCCCACTGGGGTGAATCCCACTCAGTGGGGCAAGCCCCTACCACAGCAGCCCATAAACTGTGGACATGGCCAAACCCCACAGCCAGTCAGTCTGAGGGTTCAATCCCACCTACTGACATGCCAGTAGCAATCAAGGCTCAACTATAACAGGATGGCACAAACAACCCACACAAGGGACACTCCTGGAGCACCTGGAGCAGGTGACCAGGGAGACTGTGTCAGGGCCCCACAGGGCACCTACTACATAAGGCCACCTGGCCAAGACTGGGAGTCATAGCAGATTTAACTAATACATTGAAACAGAGAGGCAGCCAAAATGAGGAAACAAATAAATACATCGCAAATAAAGGCACAGGAGAAAACTCGAGAAAAAGAACTAAATGAAGTGGAGGCAAACAACCTACCAAAGACAGAGTTCAAAACAATGGTTATAAGATGCTCAAGGAACTTAGTGAGAACTTCAATAGAGATATACAAGCATAAAAAAGAACATAGAAACTATAAAAAAAAAGAAAAAAAATGAAGAATACAATAACTGCAATGAAGAATGCATTAGAAGGAATTACCAGCAGACTAGATGAAGCAGAGGATCAAATCAGTGATTTGGAAGACATGGTAAAATAAAACACCCTATCAGAACACTAAGAAGAAAAAATCCAAAAAATGAGGATAGTTTAAGAGACCTCTGGGACAACATCAAGCATAACAAACAACATTTGCATCATAAGAGTACCAGAAGAAGATGAGAGAAAGCAAGGAATTGAGAATCTATTTGAAGAAATAATGACTGAAAACTTTCCTAACCTGGTGAAGGAAATAGACATACAAGTCCAGAAAGCACAGAGCATTCCAAAAAGATGAACCCAAACAGGTTCACAGCAAGACACATTATGATTAGAATGGCAAAGATTAAAGACAAAGAGAGAATCCTAAAAGCAGCAAGAGAAAGGCAAATAGTAACTTATACGGGAGCCTCTATAAGATTGTCAGCTGATTTCTCAACAGAAACTTTGCAGGCCAGAAGGACTGGCACAAAATATTCAGTGTAATGCAAAGCATAGGCCTATGACTAATGGTACTCTACCCAGCAGAGCTATCATTTAGAATCAAAGGCAGATAAAGAACTTCCCAGACAAGAAAAAGCTAAAGGAGTTCATCACCACCAAAGCAATATTACAAGGAATGTTAGAAGGACTTCTTTAAGATGGAAAAAAAAGATCAAAATTATGAATAATAAAATGGCAATAGCTACATGTCTGTCAATAATTACTTTTAGTGTAAATGGATTAAATGCTCCAATCAAAAGACATAGAAAGGCTGAATGGATAAGAAAACAAAACCCTTACATATGCTGCCTACAACAGACTCACTTCAGATTGAAAGACACACACGGACAGAAAGTAAAAAAATGGAAAAAGTTATTTCATAAAACTAGAAATAAAAAAACAATAACAAAAAATGCTGGGGTAGCAATCCTTAAATCAGACAAAATAGACTTTAAAACAAAGGCTATAACAAGAGATAAAGAAAGACCCAGTAATTCCACTTCTGGTTATTTATCCGAGGAAACCCAAAATGCTACTTCGAGGGGTCATATGCATCTGTATGTTCACTGCAGTATTGTTTACATGTTCAATGCCCAAGTTATGTAGGCAGCTTGGTGTTGATGGAAGAATGGATAAAGAGGAGGTGGTACATATATACAATAGAATATTGCTCAGTCGTGGAAGGGAACGGGTTCTTGCCATCTGCAGTGGCATGGATGGACCTGGAGTGTATTGTGCTGAGTGGAGTGTCAGACAGAGAAAGACAGATGCAATGTGATTTCACATATATATGGAATCTAAAGAACAAAATAAACAAGAACAACAGAAACGAACTCATAGATACAGAAAACATTTTGATGGTTGCTAGGTAGGAGGGGAGTTAGGGGTGTGGGTGAGAAAGAGGGAGGGATTAAGAAGTACAAATTACTTGTTAAAAAGTAGTCATGGGGATGTAGGGTATAGCATAAGGATTATAGTCAATAATATTGTAATAACTAAGTATGGTGTCAGATGGGTACTAGTTTTATTGGAGTGATAGATGGGAGGGGGTTGGGGAGCAGGGTAAAAAGGTAAAGGGATTAACAAGTACAAATTTGTTGTTACAAAATAGTCATGGGGATGTAAAGTAAAGCATAGGGTAATATAGTCGATGATATAGTAATAACTACGTATTGTGCTAGGTGGGTACTAGGCTAGTTGGGGGATCACTTCTTAAATTCTATGTCTAACCACTACGCTGTAACCTGAAATTAATAAAAACTAATATTGAATGTGAATTGTAATTGAAAATTTAAAAAAGGGGGGAAAGATAAAGGACAATAAGAGGTCCAAATTTCCAGGTATAAAACAAGCAAGTCATGGGAATGCAATATACAGAATTGGGAATATAGTCAATAATATTGTGATAGCATAATGTGGTGTCAGATGGTAGCTGGACTGATTATGGTGACCACTTCTCTAGGCATATAAATGTTGAATAACTATGGTGTACCCATGAAACTAATATAATATTGTATGTTAGCTATATTTTTAACAAAAACTTTTTTTTAAAAAGAGGTAATTAAGTTAAAGTGGGTTATTCAGGTGGGCTCTAATCCCCTACAACTGGTGCCCTTTTAAGAAGAGGAGATTCGGACACAGACAGGGACATCAGACACATGCACAAACAGAGAGATGACTATGTAAACACACAACAAAAAGGCGGCCATCTGCACACCAAGGAGAGAAGCTTCAGAAGAAAAATATCAGCTTGCTGACACCTTGATCTCAGACTTCGGCCTCCAAAACTTTGAGAAAACAAATTTCTGTTTTTTAAGCCACCCAGCTTGTGATATTTGTTATAGCAGCCCTAGATGACTAATATATCCAGCCTGTCATAAAACACATAGTATTCCATTTTATAGATGGTACAAAAATGTGTTTGTTGATGGACCTTTAGGTTATTCATAGTTTTATGCTATTACTAAAGTGCTCCTTGGAATATGTTTTTTGCACATATGTGAGGATATCTGTAGGCTCTGTTCACATATGAGGATATGCATATCTTAAAGACGTGTATGAATTAGTTGTACCAATGGAAATTCCAGCAGTGTAGGCAAATTCTTACCTCCCTTTTCCCCAAAAGCATAATTTCAAGGACTTACATTCTGTTGCCATAAAACAAAACTAAACTGCAAAATATGACACTGTTGACCTTGGCTTTGCTCTGGCCTATTTCAAAACCTTGGCCCCATCAGCCACCTGCAGAAACACACACATTTCCTGAATAGAGAAAGTTCTCACCACATTTTAGTCTCTTCATTGTGAAGGCAAACTCAATGAGAACAAACAGCCATGCTACAAACAGAAGTATTGATTTTAATTTTTTTAAAAGTATAAATAGACTTGAATCACACACAGTATATTGGATTTGGGGAGAAAATATTTCATGACAACCTGCCAATAAATTTGTCTCCTCATCTTTCAACAAATAGGAATGGGGACTGCAGAAATGGACAGAGGTTGACAATGTCACTCAGGTAAGCAGAGTTATTTTGATCTGAGTTGATACGTCTGACTGGCCTTTTGTTTAGAAGAAAAGTCAGAAATGGGAATTGTTTTCTGTAGTGGAGATGAACCTGGGGTGACATGGCCAGGTCCTTCCTAGAGTGTAAGGGAGTTCCCCAACTCCCATGGGGCTTGGCCTTCCCTCTTCTTGCTCTTATTCTTTTTATGTGCAAGAGAAACAATCATTAAAGGAAGTCTACAGAAACAGAAGCTATGACCTGTCAGCCACTTGGAGGATGTATGGAGGAAGAGTGTCATTCCCCATGGTGGCCTGTGTACTGGTTTGGGAGAAAGGGTGGCTGGCAGTTGGGACACTTCTGGGCATTAATTTTTGTACCTGTCTCCCACCCTTCACTGTGTGTTACTTAGGAGGAGGAACCATCAAATTCATCTCTGTCCACAGCTCAGCATAAGGCCTGGATACAGATCCTTTTCTCTCATCCTGACACATTCACTGTTGAGATGATTTCATCCAGTTTATGACTTTAAATACCATCTATAGGCTGACAACTCACAAATTTATGTCTCTAGCTTAGAACTCTCTCCTTAACTCTAGCATTTATATCCATCTGCTTACCTGACACCTCCACTTGGATGCCTAATACTCATCTCAAGCTTAAGATGTTCATAACTGAACTTCTGATGTATACGCTCCCCCCAGTCTGATCCACCCACAGCCAATTTCAATTGGTGGCAACTTCATCCATCCAGTTACTCAGCTAAAAACCATGCTGTCATTCTTGACTCTTCATTCTATTGCTTCTCAAATCCTGTTGGTTCTACCTTCAAAATATATCAAGAATCTTTTCAGTACCTTCACTGCTATCATTCTGGTTCTAAGCCACTATAGTGGGTTAAATTATGCCCCCCCCCCAAGATATATCCAAATCCTAACCCCTGGAACCTGTGAATGTGGCTTTACCTGAAAGTAAGGTCTTTGTAGATGTAATTAAGAATCTTGAGATGAGAGCATCCTGGATTCACGGTGGACCCTCAATCCAATGACAGGTGTCCTTATAAGAGAAAGGCAGAGGGAGAGCAGAGACATAGGGACCCAGGGAGAAGGCTATGGAATCTATTTATTTTGCATTCCCAAGATGAAGGATGTCTGGAGCCACTGGAAGCTGGAAGAGGCAAGGAGGATTCTCTTCCAGAGCCTTTGGAGAGGGCACAGCCCTGCTCACACCTTGATTTGGGACTTCTGAACTCTAGAACTGTGGAGAATAAATTTCTCTAATTTGTGATTTATCTAGTTTGTGATAATTTGTTAAGGCAGCCCTAGGAAACTAACATAGTCACCATTATCTCTCACCTGGATTATCCTAATAGCCTCCTAATTGGTCTTCCTGTTTCATTCCTTACCTCCCTACAGTCTTTTCTCAATATACAAACTAAAACAATCCTTTAAGATATAAGTCAGATCACCCTACTCTACTCAACATTTTCAGTGGCTCGCAGCTTAACTCAAAATTAAAGCTAAATTCTTTACCATGACCTAAAAAGGCCTCTCTGATCTGCCCCCTCCCAGCCCACTGTCTGTCTCTGACCCCTTCTGATACTTCTCTCCATCTTGCCCATCCCAGTCAGCCACAACGGCCTCCTCTCTAGTCCTTGAACACGCATGCGTTCTCCCCCTTGGAGCCCTGCCCTGGCCATTCCCTCGCCTGGAAGTCTCTTCCTCAGGTGTCTGTGCTCATTCCTGTGCCTCCTGTAAGTCTGTTCCATCCTCACCATCTCAGAGAGGCCTGTCCTGACCACCCTGTTAGAAATGGGCCCCTATATTCCCACTGTGCTTCCTCTGCTTGATTTTCCCCCGTAGCATCTATCATCTTCCAGCGTGCTCTGTCCTTCATTTACTATGTTTACTGTTTCTCTCCCACCAGAATATAAGCCCACAAGGGCAGAGGTTCTCACCTGTTTTGTTCGTTGTTGTCGTTGAGTCCTCAGCACTTAGAAGAGGGCCTAGCATGGAGCAGGGGTTCAACAAATATTTGTTTTGGGAATGAATAAGTAAATACCATATTTCCCAATGCATAAGACGCACCTTAATTTTGGGGCCCGAAATTTGAAAAAAAAATTTGTTACATAAAGTTATTGAACTCAAGTTTTATTCATCATAAAATTTATACAACTCCTCATCACTTGTGGGAAATGCAAGTAAAATATCTACAACCACTGTATAGGACGCACCCAGTTTTTAGACCCCAAATTTTTCGAAAAAGGGGGCATCTTATACATGGGGAAATACGGTAGCTGTTAATACACTTTTCTTATTTCTCATTATTATGTATTTCACATCATTCAAAATTCAAAAGGTAAAAAGATTTATAGCAAAAAGTCTTCCTTCAACCCCTGTCCATCCAGTCTCGCTTCAGTTCTTCTCCCCAATGGCAACTGATAAGAGTTTTTTTTCTATCCTTCTAGGTTTTATATCTATGTATCTATCATCTATCTCTGATTTTTAAATTAACACTGAAGCTTGAAGGTATTCCATATCAGCACGTAAGAACTTCCTCACTCCTTTTTTTTTTTTTTTTTTTTTTTTTTTTTTTTTTTTT
>NW_017731460.1:3369038-3388150 GCF_001890085.2 Hipposideros armiger
TGTGTGTGTGTGTTTACTGTAGCTTTATCTAGATAGCACTACTATGGCGCTATCAAAAACTTCTCTTCACCTTTCTTCCTCACTCCCCACATACAAGGATCTACACAGGCCACCCTTCAATCACCTACCATGGCCTGATGTTTTTCTCATCACCCATATAGTAATCTATGCAAAAGCAATTCCTAGATTCTATACCCAAAAATCTGCGTGTGTTTCTGATTCCTTTATGCTGGGGGGAAAAATAGTGATAGATGACCCACGAATGATGTGAAACTGTGACCTGTGTCTTAAAGGTATAGGAACCCATCTGGCCTCTGATGTAAAGATGACTCCAGTGCCCCTGAGTTCCCACAGTCATTCTGGTCCCCCGAATCTTGGGGCTAGCTGTGATGACCCAGTGCTGCCTGCAAACTAAGCAGGTGGTGAAAATTTAAGTAAACAAGATTCATTAATGTTATGATCATGTGTGGCATTTTCTATTACTAAATGATCCTGGTACATGGATATTATTCACTTAAAAAAATCAATCACTGTCAACAAATTACAGGATGCGAGAATGAAATTAGCAAAGTGAACTATGGATGTAAAATTCATTTGAAATTCAATTTAGTGACATTAACTTTCAATTAGTCTGCCCAACTGTTTGAACAGTTTTTTGCACAGATTTTTAAAAAATAAATGTAATTAACCTTTTTACTGTTCAATTGCTGTTAGGTGCAACAATATCATTATTACATGGCTCCTATTGTTTGGGAGTGAAATAATTAAATGATGACTTGGGATGAGGGCATCAGGGAAGTCCTAGGGTTGTTTCTGGGGCTTCTACGCCTGACTGATGGGGTGGGGGAACAGGAGAGGTCCAGGAGGTAGGCATGGGAGTGCATTTGAGCTGAGACTTCCCCAGCAAGCGTCTGATATTACTGCATTTCCTCTGAATTCTCAGAGAAACCTTCTCAAGACCCATCTCACACTCCAGATTCCTCATTCCCTAGTCCTGACAGAGTGGTTTGCATTCTACATTTCTTGCCTATTCCCCGCGAAAACTCAGGTCCTTCCCCCACTACTTTATGTCCTTTCATGATTCTATGATGCCTTTAATCTAATCATTTTAGCTGGAGAGCTGGAGTTCCCTCACTCCTGCTTCTGCCTCAGTTCCCACGGGCAGTGAGTCATGTCACCCCTTCAGGTCTTCTTCCACAGTCACCTGCCACTTTCTCCTGCTGTCTGTGCCTGTGACTGACACAAGCCATCTGGGTCCCCACCGACACTCCCTTCTTGTTCCACTGCATTGCCACATCCTTGCCTCTATCCCACAATCCACCCCACGCACTTCTGCCAAGCTTTAATAGACCATTCCCAGACTCAAGACCCTGCCACCACGCTCCACTGCCCACAGAATCAAGCCCAAAGCCTCCTGTCCCTTGTCCCAGACCACCCTTCAATCACCCACCATAGCCTGGTGGGCACCACTTCACCCACTTCACCTGCCTCCACTCCCTGCCTGTCCTCAGGTTGTTCTTCAAATTGACCTGCTTGCCTTCAAACAGACCCTGCACTTTCCTGCCTTACACCTTTGCTCACGCCAGCCACTCCATCTGGGAAAAACAAAAACAGAAAACAAACCTTTCCATTTCTCTCTTCATAAAATCTTCCTTACCCAAGGCTAGCCCAGTGCCACATCCGGCGTTAAGCCTTCCCCGCCAGTCTCTGGAGATTGGTTCCCTTCAAATGACTCAAGCGCTTAGTGTCTGGGATGTTCCTTTTTATTCTTAATAACATGCTTTGTGATTTTCCTCTATGCTCTCAGCTGAATAGTACATTCTTTGAAAGCAGAGCCATGCCTTGTGGTCCCTGCTTCTTGCAGATGGCCTTACTTAATGGGTAAAGCCCATTTCTAAGCCTTCCCTGAATAAGGATGAAACCAGTTTCTTTCATCTCTTGTGTTAAGGGCTGCCTTGAGGTGGACGACTCAGCTGTGGTGAGAGCAGGCAGCCTGGGCCTTGCAGCGGTGCGTGGTGGGCAGGCTGGCAAGATTTCAGTGAGGAAGGCAGGGACCAGCACCACAGCATGTGGACACGCTGCTCTGGAAAGCTGCCTTGTGTCAGCTGCACCTGGATGTGGTTCTGAACCACATCCTGGCTGGTACAGACCCCCTTACTCTCCCCCCCACCCATAACTCCAGAGCTGCCCCAACTGCTGTAGGAGGTAGATCCCAGGCAGATGAATGCAGCCTCACATCCTCCCTTCTTGAAGAGCCCCAGGGAAATTGTCACATGTAGATGTTAGGAATCTTCTAGCCTTTAGAACCTGGGAGCAGAATTCTTCAGGAATCTGTGGAAAAGCAACATGAATTCTTGAAATTCTTCTCCAAGAATCCTGAAGAGGGTGGCCTAGTGCTGAACTTGTCCCCTCTCAGCTCTGAGGGTAGACATAGCCTCGTTTATCTCTGAGCTATATCTCTCATCCCTTCACATCCAGAAGCCAAACCATTTATTCCTATATTAGCTAGCTACCACTCAGTGAGCTACCATGTATATGCCAGGAGTCAAATGGCCTACACATTTATCTCATTCAATTCCCACAGCAACTCTATAAAGAAAGATGGTTCCCATTTTAGAGACGGGAAGTCTGAGACTGGGAGAAGTTAGCAAACGCAGCTAGGTCAGAAACCAAGCTGAGTCTGAATCTCTTCTTCCCACCACCGCCCTGACCTGGCTCCCCCCAGAGCAGTGCTGAAACATTGTTTTCTCTGGGAAACCTTCCTCCCAAGCTGCCTACCTAGATCACGAGATTGCCCCAAATATTCCTCACTTGTTTTGTGAGAGCCTGTTCGAAATGATGGCGGTTAGGTGTTCCTCCTAACATGTACTTATGACATGAGTGGATTTGGTGATCACCAGGCCATGTTCCCGGTGAGCTGACCCAGCACTTGGGATGGAGCCAGGTTGGCCATCTCCAAGGGCACCAAGGCATGAAATGAGGGGCTAGGTGGGTCTCAAGTCACTGTGACGACTGAGCTGCCTCCCCAGCCCACATACTCTTTGGGCTACTCTCTGAGATAGAATGAGCAAGGCAAGCTCCTCCCAGCCCTTTCCTCAAGTCCTGGCTTAACGTGTGCTGATGCCTCAGTAAAGGACTTGATCTTTCCGTGCCTCAGTTTCTTCCTGTGTAAAATGAAGATGTCATCCCCTACTTCACTACATGAGGTGTAAATGAAATAAAGTATGTGAAACACCTAGCACTGTGTCTAGCATATTGTGGGTTTTCTGCCAATGTTAGTTTCTTTCAGATCTCAAATAAGTAACCCAGAGCGTAACTGTACTTGGGGGAGTGAAGTCTGAGTAATGACCACATCTCAGCCAGTGCTGCTGGTTTGGCAGTTTCGCCTGGCCTCCTTCATTCCCCTTAATGCTAGGTTTAAGTTCCCCTTACCCATGTCAGTGACTCCCTTTTACTCACTAGAGGCAGGGTGGTCTAGTAGGAAGAGCTCCTCTGGAATTGGGTTCAAATCTTGCTTCTGCCATTGGTTGACTGGGTGGTGTCTCTACGCCTCCATTTCCTCATCTCTAAAATGGAAATAATATTAATACTTACCTCTTGGATTTGGTGTGAGGATTAAAGACATAGTGTTGGGCCTGGTGCAGCACTTGGTAAGAGCTCAAAAATGGCCATTGTTGTCATTTCCATTCTTCTACCAAAAAAGTCCTTCCAAGTCTTCCTGAGATGCACTGAGACCCTTGCTAGGAGCCAACCATGTATTCTTCATAAGCCATGGTCCAGAATACCAGATCCAGAGATCTGACTACTATGTGATTGTGTGTGTATGGAGAACTAAAGACAAGCATATGTGGAAATCTGGAGTTACAACCTCGCTCTGTGTACCTACCCGACTGTTTCCTTCTCACAATCACTTTTCTCCTCTGAAGCTTCAACCTTCAGCTGGAAAAATTCACAGAAGCACAACCAGTGTTCCCAGGCCTTTAAAATGCCTCTGCTTGAAACACTAGACGCCCACTCTAGTTTTCCTCAAACCCCGGCACATTCCGTGGGGAACAGGAGCAAGAAGTGGGTAAGAGGTTGCTATGCTCTCTATCGGAGCACCCATCAGAGCATCTAGAACAGTGACTCCCAAACTCTGCTACGCATTGGAATCACTTGGGGAGTCCCGACCCCAGAATTCTGACTGATTGCCAGGACACAGGCTTATTTATTTATTTATTTATTTATTTATTTATTTTATTTTATTTTTATTTATGTATCTTTTTAGCTGAGCCATCCTGTCACCTGTTTGCAGCTCAGTGGCAGCTCAGCTCGGGCTGGGAATTGAACCAGTGACCCTGTACGGGCATTTTTAAAAGCTACCCAGTTGATTCCAAGGTGTAACAAAGTTGAGCCACCCAAACAGGAAGCTCTTAAGCTTCTTAAGTGGGACTAGCTGTCCTACCCCAAGTCGAATCCACATGAAGCCTGCCCTTAAGTAGGGGTCAGGAGACTGGCCCATTCATTCATTGATTCAAGCATCCTTGCTTCTAATGATGCCTATGGAACTCTTCCCCTGCCCAAAGGAGTGAGGTGCCCTCATCTAACCTCCTGTACTTAACCTTTCGTGGAACTTATCACTCTGCAAATCACTTGTTTTTCTTCACATCTGTGAATTTCTTGAGAGTGAAAACTGTGTCTTACTCCCAGTGCCTAACATGTTTAAGTGAGGGAATGCATGTACAAATGTATGTATGAATGAATGAATGAATGAATGAATGGATGAATGAATGAATGAATGGATGAATGGATGAATGAATGAACAGTGGGAAGCCAAGCTCAGAGGAGAGGCAGCATCAGAGAGCATGGGATCCAGAGAAGACAGGTTTGAACTCAGATCCCAATTTTGCTACTTCAGTAGCTGAGCTGCTTTAAGCAGGTAACTTAGTCTCTCTGAACCCCTCTTTCCAATCTGTAAAATAAGGATAGTAAATTCCTGATAGTGCTATTGTAAGGAGGGAATGATATAATCCACCTAATGTGCTTTGCTTGGTGCCTGGAACATGGTAAATGCCCGATAAATGTTAACTCCTAGAATGGGCATGGGGCTGATATCAGAGCCTCATGGTCATTCAGATGCTGTCCTCCTTACCTAACCTCTCTGTCTTTGCCCCAGGCCTGGATTCTCCACCTTCTAAAGAAGAGTGTCCCTAGGACATTTGGGTGAGAGCAGGTGACTCCTTCCTGAGCCCTGAATGTGTCAGGGAGGCAGTTCCCCAGCCCTTGGCGGGGTTGCCTGGAGGTGAGCAGTTGCTTTGCCTTTTAACCCCCTTATTGCTTTGAGTCAATTCCTGGGCAGGTGCGGGCAGCTGCTATGACAGGGCTGCAGCTGCTGTGGCCTGTCAGCCCCCTGCCAGACTCACCCTGAGGGCAAATATGACTCCAGCTAATGAAAGGCTCAGTGTAGCCTCTGGAGCAGCTCCTTAGCTGCTGCCCCGGTTTTTCCTCTTGTTTCCTGTGTGTGCTTTGGCAGTTCCAGCCCTCAGCACAAGCAGAGCACGGAAGTTCCCTTCCCCGAAGATCAGGTTACAGAGCACATTCTCTGGCTTCACCTTGGAGAACATCAAAGGCTTGAGCAAAAGCAGTCTGCTTGGGGATGAGGAGGCAGCTGCCGACTTGGTATGATTCCAGGGAGGCTGGGAAAATCCCTCAAGCCTCAAGTATTTTCTTGCTTGTAAGGCTGAACCTCCACCATTAGAGACCCGATCTTATCATGTGGAGCAGCAGCAGTTCTCAAAGTGTGGTTCTCTCCCCCCCCCCCCCCCCCCCCCCTGCAACAGCAGCATCTGGGAGCTCCTTAGAAATGCAAATTCTCGGGACTTACCCAAGACTTCCTGAATCAGGACCTGGGGTAGGGAGCATCTGTGTTTAAGATGCCCTGCAGCTGATTCTGATGCATTGGTAACCCCACTGAAGGGAGGATGTACCCAGGAGGGGTAAAACTCATCAACGAGATAGCCCTGATTTATTACTCAGCTTGACAGGCTATGAGGAGATTGGGACAGCGGAGGGAAGGTCTTGTCTGGCTAGTGTAGTCAGAGACCTCAGTCAGGCTCCTAGCTCTGCCTTCCAGCTGTGTGACCCTGGGTAAATTACTTAATCTCTTCAACTTGATTTGTGCCACTGTAAACTTTAGATTGTACAACTAATCTAAAGGGCTAAAGGTGAAATAAGATATATTAAGTATTTGCACATAATAGGTGCTTAATGAGTGCTAATATCCTCTCCCCAATTCACCCCACCTTGTTTCTCATTGAGAAGAAGTCTGGGTGGAGTGGCATAGTGGGAAGAGGATCTCACAGATGCGGACTTGTGAGTGTGGATGAGATGCCGAGACAGAAAGGGAGGCGCAGAAATGAGAGTAGGATCTCCCCTAACTCCCCGCTTCTGGCTTCCTCTGTTTTGCAAGGGCTGGGCCTGCAGTGCAGGGTCCCACTTCCAGTGGCCCAGGTGTTGGGTGGGGCTGATTATTTGTTTCCCTTTCCCCTGCTTCTTTCGAACCTCTTTCCTGTGCATGACTTACAAGTCTAAAGGTTTCCTGCAGGGGGATGACTAGTGGAAATAGAGAAAGTGGTGAGCTTTCCTGTAACTCTGGGTCCTTAGGGTTAAGAAGAGAGCCAACTGTTGACACAGGCCACCCTGGAGGCCTGATGCTTGCCCAGGAACTGCCAGGGTCTCCCAAGAAGCCCAAAGGCAGGCAACTGAGAACATCTCATGAGAGGCAGACGTGCCCCTGGGAAAGCAGATGCACGTGCCCCAGAGCAGCCGGCTTCCCTTTCTTTTAAAACCAGCACAAGCATCTTGAACCTTGGATGGGAGAACAAATTAAGGTCTCAGTTTCACTAGGCAGGTTCACATGACATGGTTCCAGGGTAATGATACCCCAATTTCCCTAGCTCCCCATCACCAGAAATTCCAGAGTCAATGTTTCATCATTAATTTATCCCTACTAGAATTTGCATCTCTATTAATCCATGTTCTGGGCTTGAGTTAGTCAGACTGGATTCAGCTCTACCATTTGTTGGTTGTCAGGTTCTGGGTTAAATATTTAACCTCTTCGAGCCTCACTTTCTGCCCTTATAAAATAGGGATAGCAATTATATATTTAGGCATATACTGTATGTACACTTAAAGTATTTCAAGGGTGAAACATGCAGTGCTGTTCGGATTCCTTATGAACATATATTTTTTTAATGAACATATTTCTTTAAAGTTACAAAAAGAGTGGAAGGAGTGAGGACTGAAGCGAATGGTTGTGATCAGAAATGGCTGATAGGTCTCCACTAGGACGCTAACTTGGGTGGACACGCTGCACTGCCTGGGCTGTGAAGGATTCTAAGACTGACGCCAGTCTCGGCAGTCAGAGTGCGTGGCTGAGCGGAAATGTCTACTCCAATCTGGGCAGGGGACCTGGGAGCATCTGCAACCCACATTTGCCATCTCTGTTTTAGTTGCCTCCTCCCCGTAGGCAAAAAGACAGGCTGTGACTCTTGCAATTACTGGCAGTAGAATTATAGACGCCATTACCTGGGATCTTCAAAGGCTTGCACTGAAAGTAACTTAGTCTCTTAATGGAACACTGTCTCCCGGTATCATTTTGGAAGGTTGGAGCTGTCCCCAGTCACAACGCACCTCCTCTTGATCTTCATGATCAAAGTCCTTGATGTGGACTGGTGAGGCCAGAAAGTGCTCTCTCTGTTGTGGCATGAGACAGATGTAGGGTGAACCGCACAGATCCAGACGCCAGTTTTGTCAGGGTGGGGTGAGGAGGTAGGGACTAAAGGGTGGGTGAGATCAGAGGACCTACACATCCAGGGGGCACCTGAACCCCAGCTCCTTGGTGACTCAGGGGATCAATTGTAGCTTTTGTGTTTCCCAGCTGGAGGTCTGTGGGGTGCACAGTTGTTTTACATTATTAATCAGCTGGTTCTTTTTCTTCGTATTAATCTCCTCTCCCTCCACATCTGTGGGAGCACTTGGAAAAGCGGCGGCAGTATATCTTTGCAGAGTGTTTCATGCGAGGCACCAGGGCGGCCCCACTGGTCCCTTACTATAGCAGTTACTGTCTCATGGGACTCTGAGGGGCCATGAAAAGATTTTGATTTTAGCTCCTTTTAAAATCAAAAGAAAAAAATGAACATAAGAATGAATATAGAATAATGAATCCAGCTGGGATTTTGTCTTTACACCAATGCAATCTAAAGTATAATATTTAATTTTTTTATTTTTTATTTTATGGTGGAAGGGCCCCACAAAGGCATAAGTGCCTAGGGCCCGTGGAAAGAATAATACATCCCTGAGCATGGGGCATTGGAAAAGATTTAACGGGGCCTGGAGGCAGAGCTGTGGTTCCACGTAACCCTGTTGACCTTGAACAAATCATTCATCTGGGGTTGTGGTTTTCATGTGGTCCAGTGTACAACAAGTCAGGGGAGGATTGAGGGCTCCTTCCTCCTCTGCTCTTCCTCTCAGTTGCAGCTCTAAGGAGATAGCTGTGAGCTGTGTGAACATGTGTAAACATGCACTAGGTGTATAAGTGGTTAGATTCGCATTACCTAGAGGGAAGGTGGAGACCCACATGCTCCAGAAATGGACGGCTCCAAAAGACAGGCGAATGTTTCCATGACACCCTAACATCCACCAAACAGTCACCATCTGTCCCATTCCTGAGAAAGAATAAGTTAGGGAGGGGCTAGATGCGCAAGTCAGGCCTTTGAGAGGTTGTGGGACTCCAGGAAAACAGAAACCATCACAGAACCGCACAGCTCTGGCCAGAGTGCTGAGCTGGCTTCTGGAATAACCCAAAGGAGTGTGGAGATAGAGAGGAAGCAGGGAGAGGCTCCAGGTGTGAGATGTATGGCCAACCTGCAGACCAAATGGTCCTCCTGCTCCTTGGGGGAACCAGGCTGAGATGAGGATCTGAAGCACTCTAGTAATTGAAGGGATTTTTCAAAAACAGGCTGTGGGAGAGTTAGGGGAGAGGAAAAATGAGGCAGTTTGATTAGAGTCTGCTGTTCTGGGGCATGATGCAACCTGTTCCTTCTCCCCAAGGACTCACCATAAAATCAATATTACTCACCCCAGCTCTGGGAGTTGAGTTGTATGTTCTGACGATAACACTAACTGTGAAACAAATTGGGTATGTGTTCCAATAACCCATCTGCCTCACTGCCCTTCCTTTTTCCTCCCTCTTTACTCTTTTCTCCTTTCCTCCTTTCTCCCCTGTATTTCCCTTTTCGTTTTCTCTCCTCTTCCCCTTCTTTTTCACCCTGTCTCCCCTCTGGCCCCCTACCCATCCCCTTCTCTCCTTTCCCTTGGCTTTCTCCCTACACCCTAGAAAGTGTGCCCACTGGAGATCTCCCAACTGTGAGGACCCCAAGCAGGAGGGCCAGGAAGCCACCCTGAGAACAGTGGTCTCCATCTTCATTCTGATGAGTGGAACTCTAAATGACTTAGTCTGACCCTGAAGTTAACCCAGTTTTTGTCCGTGGCATTACTAATTTCAATGTGTTTCCTTTTCCCCGAATACCTTTGTAGAATGGATTGGGAGTGAGGAAGTGGAGGCAGTGCTTTCTCTTCAGTCTGTGAGAACAAGCATCTCCCCCCTCAGCTGTGGAGAGGTCAGACAGCTGGCCCTCACTCTGCCAGCCTGCAGGACAGGGTGGGCAGGCTGGGGCCCAGCAATGCCAGCACCTTCAAGTGCAGGGGCCAACCAAGACCCCAGCCTGGCCTCAAGAAGGAAACCCCTTACTCTTGCTCTGCCCACCCTGTCCTGGGTGGGAAAGAAAAGAAGGGGATCCCTTAGAAACCCAGGAAGCCCAGGCATTCCCAGTGGCCCTTTGGGGTAGAGGTGGAGCCTGGGCCAAAGAATGGGCTGGCAGAGCCCTCTCCACTGCTGAGACCTCCCACCCACGGCTTCTCACTCACAGTTTCAAAGTTCCTGTAATTAAGAATCAAAGAAATGTGTGTTCAAATAATCAAAGGCCATTGAAAGAACTTATCAGATGGGCAAAACAGTAAAAGTTTTTGAAGAGTTTCCTGTTAAACGGGCACTCTCAAATTCTCCTAGGAGAATCATACAAGCTTTCTGGAGATAAGGTTTGAAAATATGTAACCCAAAATACATCCTTTGACCCACCAATTCCACTTCTGAGAATTTATCCTGAGAAAATCATGAATGTCATAAAGAATTACTTACAAAAATGGCCATTACAATTTTTATTATAATAGTTAAAATCTTGAGACTTAGAAGAGTAGTTAACTAAATTGTGGTACATTTATTTAATGAAATTCTGAACATCTATTAATAACGATTTTAGATATGGATTTATTGTCATGGAAGATGTTCATGATATACTATTTAAATGAAAAAAAGTTGTTTTCCAAACAGTATGTATATTATGATCCTACCTTTTAAAGAAAATGTATTTTTAAGTATATTTCTTATCTATTATTGCATAACGAATTACCCCCACAACTTTGTGCTTTAAAACAACAAATATTTGTTACTTCACAGTTTCTGTGAGTCAGGAATTCAGAAGTGGCTTCTGACTCAGTCTTATGAGGTTATAGTAAAAATGTCAGCTGAACTACCGGTGGTCACCAGAAGTCTTGACGGGGCTATGAGACTGTTTCTAAGATGAGTCTCATTCACATGGCTGTTGGCAGCAGGCCTCAGTTTCTCACCACATGGACCTCTCCATAGGACAGCTTGAGGATCCTCATGACCTGGCAGCTGGATTCCCCCCAGAGCAAGTAATCCTAGAGAACAAGACAAAGATCTCAATATCTTTCATAATCTACCTCAGAGGTCACACTTTGTTACTTCTGCAATATTCTATTGACTATGCAAATCGGCTCTATTCAGTGTGGGAGGGTACTATACAATAGCATTAATACTAGGAGGCAGGGGTCATTCAGGGATTATCTTGGAACCTCTACCACATTGTTTGTACTCATTCAATAAATAGTTCTTTAGTCCCTACAAAGCTTCAGACCTTAGTGGCACCACACTGAGGGTACACAACATAAAGAGAGAACCAAGGTGTCTGCTCTCCAGGAGATCACATTCTAGGGGAGGCAAAAGACCCTAAAGAAGGAGGAAAGGTAACTATAAACAGTGATCAGTGAGTGAAGGAGAGCATGAGGGAGATAATGACAGAGAAGTAGACAGGGCAGCTGAAGATGAACCTTGCAAGCTATGTAAGGAGTTTATATTTTATTCTGAGTGCAATATAAAGCCACTGGTGGGTTTTAAGCAGAGCAATGACATGATCTGATTTGTATTTTTAAAAGATCACTCTGGATCAGTGCAAAGAATGGATTCATGGGCAAAAGCGAAAGAAGCGAGACCATTTAGGAGTTTGTAAGAGTAGTCTAATGACAGTGACTTGGATGATGACACACGTGATCCCCATGGTGCAGGAGAACAAGTGGGATTACAGAGGGATTAAGAGTGAGGCTGGGAGGTGCAGAGGTGGAGATAGTGAAATGGAACCCATTTGGATGAGTATCAATGGGGAGGGAAACAGAAATGGCGTAGGCGCAGAAGAGAAGTGGTGGTTGTGGATTGAATTGTGCCCTCCCCGCAGAAGTTATGTTGAAGTCCTAACCTCTGGTACCTGTGACTATGGCCTTCTTTGGAAACAGGGTCTTTGTAGATGTAATTAAGATATAAATTAAAATGAGGTCATACTGGAGTAGGGTTGGCCCTTAATCCAAAACAATTGGTGTCCTTATAAGAGAGAAGAGGCTCAGAGACACACAGGGAGAATGCCTTGTGAGGACAGAGGTAGAAACTGGAGAGAGGCAGGTCAAGCCAAGAAATGCAAAGGATTGACAGCCACCACCAGAAGCCACCAGAAGCTAGAAAGAGGTGAGGAAGGATTTGCCCCTAGGGGTTTCAGGGGGTTCATGGCCCTGCCAACACCTTGATTTTGCATTTCTAGGCTCCAGAACTGTGAGATGGTATGTTTCAATTGTTTTAAGCTACACAGTTTGTGTGACTTTTTTACCGCAGCCATAGGAAACTAATACAGTGGTCAGGCAGGGATTTTTAAATAAAGGTGATAATAGAGCAAGCTTGTATCCTACTGGAATGACCCGGAGAATGAGAGCCTGAGGAGGAAGAGAGCTGGGGTAGCCGCCAGAGTGGAGTCATGGGGAAAAGAGCGAGGATGGCATCCAGTGCCCTGGTGGGCGGAGGGGTTGGTTTTTGATATGAGAAAATCCACTTCCATTGCAGTAGGAGGGCAGGCGAGAGTGTGTGTACAGATGGGGGTAAATTCATAGGCCTGATGGGGAGAAGATAAGAGATTTCATGTCTGAGGGCTTCTATCTCTCAAAGAAATACAAGGTGAGAAGTGTGGGAAAGTGAATTTATTAAAGAAATATGGTAGGATTTCATCCAGGTAGAAAAAGTTTAGAAGAATCTATCTCAGAATCTTAATAATGTTATTAAAATGAGATTTGGGGTGATTTCTCTTCTTTCTTTTTTTCAATACATAATTCTTAATTTTCTTCCAATGAGCCTAGATTAAATATCCAATAAAAATAATTTTCAACTAAAAAACATTTATCCTAGTGCTGAGCCTAAAGCATCTGCCAGCTGTTAAGAGTATGTACACACCCTGGAGATGGGAGATGGGGAGAAAGTGAGAGGCTATGAGGCTTTTGGGGTGAGAAACCACGGTTGGAATCAAGGAGAAGCCCCAGGGATGGAAGCCTTCAAACAACAGTCATCATGTGTTGGATAAACACCAGGAGCAGAAGAATCACCACCAGCTAAAGATACATATGCATCTTGCAGAGCCTGGAGGGATCAGGAGACAGTGGAACCCACTTCCCTCCTTAAAAGATGCAACTCTTATTCCTGAAGGCTCTGGACAGGCACACATCTGCCAAGGACCTGCTCTCTACAAAAGATGTTAGAGAGTAGTATGCTTTTTGAGTTTTGTAGGGACAGATTCTGATGCCAGTGGAAGCACCATAAAGTTGCACCATTTCAGAGCTGGAAGGGAACTCAGGGAGCCTCAAGGTTCTCAAAGTAGTCCTTAAACCCCCTCCCTCAGAACTGAACCACCTCCCTCAGATCTGGCATAACCCATGACCCTGCATTACCAAAAAGACCCCAAGTGAGCCTGATGGCCAGTGGAGTTGAGGAACCCTTGCTCTGATCTAACTCTCTGTTATATGGTTGAAGAGCAATTGTAGTCTGAGACAGTAACTAACTTCCCAGGTGTCCTCAACTTGAGGTGTTTCCACCCTCCCACTGCATACCGTTTTCTCACAGGGTCCTCTCCAGTATCTCCCCTGCTCCTTTTTGCTCCTCCAATTCCCGCTCATCCTTTGGGGCTCAGCTCAAGTCACCCCCTCATCACCAACATTCCAGAACAACTCACCACTCCCTCACTGCACTTCTGCAGCCTGGACTGCCTGCCAGACATAATCCATCCAGGGATGACAGCCTAGATATTTCTGTCTGTTCTCCACAGCAAAGTTTGCCCATGCTTTGAGGGCAATCATTATTATTTTTTCTTCCTCCACCCCCTCACAGAGTGTTGGGCACATGGTGGAGGTGGGAGGCCAAATGGACAGAGTGTTGGACTGGCCATCAGGAGACCACTCCCCCCGTGCGACCACCAGGCACTCCAGCTCTGTGCGCCAGTTCCCTCATCAGTAAAATGTTGCAAGTAAATGAGGTCAGTGGCTTGCCAGCTTAAAAACAAATTTAACAGTGGGACCATTTTGTGCAATTGGAATCAGTACCCTAATGTATAAACCAAATGAAAAAGGGGTGCTGGGGCTGAAGCAGGGTTGGGACACTCAGCATCCCATTCTCCTCACTGGCTGTGTGATTCGAAACCCAGTGAAAGGACTCCCAGCTGACCTCTTACACCGGATGATGCTCCACCTGCCAAGTGTTTCATAAAAACGATCGGCCAATTGGTTTGATTTCTGCCAGCTTTTCCTGCTGCCACGTCGAAGTGTTCTGTTCCATGGCCCTCTGCCTGGTGGTATCTGGACATTCCATTCCATTCTATTCCTCACACACACGACTGCCCAGCTGGGCAGCTGGAACGCTGCACTATCCCTCGTGGGGAGGGCGGCCTCCGTGTCTGGGCATGGCTGATGAGTTGTCATCATATTTAATGTGAGACTCAGGGCTCCCTCGGGAGGAAGAAGCTGCTTTGAGATCCCCCTTTTAAGCTATCTGATGAGTGGCTGCTTTTCTCTAAGCTCCTCGGATGAAAACTGTCAGGGGAGATTTCCTAGCTGAAATCCTTCACTCCCTTCGCTCCCATACACTCCCAGCAACCCTGACATCCTTTCCTTCCCAGCCAAGTATTTCACTGACTAGCCATGGGCACTCAGGGAAACCTCCTCAGCCCTTGAGCCTTGGCACCCTCATCTATAAAATGCGGATATCAACACCTACCTTGCAAGGATGTTACTCGGCTGGTACACATCAGTGGAGGTATTCCGGTGGTTAGAATGTTCAAATGCATCCATAGCAGTTGGTGAAAAGCCACTGCCCTAAGCCCCTGGATTCCTCTCACCGCCCCCCCCCAACACTCTAGCCAGCCTCCTGTGGAGCTCCCACACAGCCACAGAATCAGCAGCCCAAGGGCCATGTCTGACCCAGCAGGAGCCTGCAGACCTGGTGCCAGAACTGTGGCCAGGGTCAACTCCGACAGGTCGGTCCGGGCCTTTCTGGTTGTTGAATATTTTAGTATTACCTTTGGTGATGCAAGATAATGTATCTGTGGCACCCAGCAAGTTACTCCTGGGATACCGGAGAAAGGGTAATTTTTATAATCCTCACACTTCACGGCATCAGGTTTGAAGTATGTTTGTTTTCCCCAGTCAAAGCCCAGCTAAAATCTACCCTGGTTCACACTTTCACACCACCCTTTGTTTCCTCTGTTGGGAGCTGAGACAGTGAGGTTGGTGCCTTGTTTGTATGTTGCTTTTTAAATACTCTTAGATCTCCATGTTGTTTTATGTCTGTCTCCCCTGTGGATTAATTCCAGACAGATGAGGTAAAAGAGGTGAACCCATTCCACAAAGAGTGAAGTGGTACAGGAGGGGCTCTTTCTCACCATTAGTCTACACTGGCACATGCGCAGGGCTGGAGCTCAGCTCACGATGTGTGTTCAGCAGCCAGAGCCAGTTGGCCCACTCTACAGAAACCCACCCTGAGGACTGTGAGAACCCAGCTGACTTGCTGGGCACTGTGGCCAAGCACACACCTTTAAGTAACATATTACATGCTTCTTGGTACCTGTAGCTGGTTAAAGGATATGTTTACTGTATGTCTCCACCTGTTAGACTATAAACTCCAAGAGGACAGGAGTCTTTGTCTTGCTTATTCACTGATGTATTCCAAGTGCGTAGATGAGTTCCAGGCACATGGTAGATGCTCAATAAATATTTTTTGACTGTCTGAAGTTGACTCACTACTTTTTCTACTGGCAGGAAAGGGAAAAGACACCCTTTCCCTGTAAGGGTGTAAACTGAAAGCTGCAAAGGTTGTATTCACTCACATCCCAGTAGCAGGAATTATTCACATGGTCGCATTTGACTGCAAAGGAGGCTAGGAAATGTAGTCTTTATTTTGGGTGCTGTATGACCAGCTATATTCATGAATCTAGTACAAAAGGAAAAAGGACAGAATGGTATTTAGGAGAAAAACTAACAGTCTCTACTCAAAATGATGGCTGAATAAAGACTGTGCATTTCTGACAAGTCTTTGGGTGATTACAGTGCAGTGGGGACAAGAACCCTGAGGAAAAAAACAAACATCAATTTCACAATGTGTCTAAGACAAAATTCAGAGAAAGGGTATCCTATTCAGTGGACCTTTCACTTTACAGGTGAGAAAACAGACCTAAAAAGGTCAAGTGACTTTCACAAAGACACCTAACAAGAGACACAAACCTTAGTCTCTTGTTTGGATAGCCACAAAGGGGCACAACTGACCTGCCACCTGGTGACAGCATACCAAGATTAAAAGTATGCCTAATTCCAGATCAAGTCCTATTGTCTCACCGCACCACTTTTCCTGAAAGATGGGTTATACTTTAAGCCAAGGATTCTCAATGGGAGGACTTGCAGCATCAGTATTATCCAGGAACTTTTAGAAATGCAAATTCTCAGGCTCCACCCCAGACCAGGTGGGGCACAGCAATCTGTATTTTAACAGTCCTCCAGATGATTCTAATACAGGCTGATGTTGACTTTACGCAAAGGAATGAGTCTCTTAATAGGGCAATTTTCAGAACTCAGGGCAGTTTTAAGGATCTTTTTTCCTGGGGCTCCTCAAATTGCCTGTTCTGGTCTGAGGGATCGTTTAAGGGCCCAGCAAACGGAGGGCCACTAAGAGGAACCGAACTAAGGCCACAGGTAGGTGTTTTGTATTGGGTGGAGTGGTTTCTAAGGACTCAGGGAGGCCTATGGCTCAGGCCCAGGGCACTGGAGGTGGTAGAGGCAGGCATTCTGGCCAGGAACCCGCCAGCACCTAGTTTCCAACCAGATCCATACTCTCTTGCGCACCAGTGGTTGCCTGGGCCACCCAGAGATGTTAGCTTCTTTATTTCCCAGTTCCTACACACCAGCTTCTGTTCTCTGCAGGCGTAATTTGAAGATTTTCACAGTCCCCTTCCTTCTGTTTCTTTTCTCCTTCATCCAAAACAAAAAAGTACCTGAAAGAGAGAAACCTCCACTCTGTCCTTTCCCATAAATGTTAGCAAACTAGAAATTAAGAGATCTGGGAGGAAGGTGGCTTAAGTTTTGGAGCTCCTTGGAGATTCCAATCATTGGAATTTCCTCTACCCCTCCTACTGCAGAAAGCCCTCAATTAACTCTAATCCCAAATAACCCTTCTCCAGCCTCCAGGAAACTCATGCTATTTGTCCCCCTTTAGCCTTGGCTCTGTCATACTGAGTACATTGTATGACCTTGGACCAGTCACCTAAACCCACTAATCCTTAGTTCCCCAATTGTTAAACAAAGGAGTTGACTAGAGTAAGTTGACTTTGTGTTTCTTAGCATTGACTATGGAAATACCAGACATTTGGATAGCAGGCTACAAAGGGGTGCAACTGACCTGCCACCTGGTGACAGCATACCTAGCTAAAGTACCCAGGAAGGATACAATAGCCAGTCAAACCCAACCCACAAATGTGAGTGAGGAAACCCCCAATTTAAAGAAAAAAGCATTGTCAGAAGTTTGGTCAGCATTTAATTTGTCCCTGTCCTAATAACTTGAGGAAATCAGGTGAAAAAAGAATTCTTTACGAGAATGGTCAGACAAGCTTGAGTGCTATATGCTTACTTCGCTGTGACTCACTCTTCCATCCACACATCCATTCATTTACCTTACACATCTTCTTCCAAAAATTATTTGAGACAGATTAACAAAGCTAAAAGCCATTACTTTGTTACTGTAGGATACTCAGTACCTTTATTGTGTTGAGAAGAGGGGAGAGGAGGAGGAAAAAAAGGAGGAAAGAGAAGCGAGAGTAATTGACGAGTAGCTAAGAGAAGGAAAAGAAAATATATAGTCCCTATCCAGCAAAGGTTCATTTACTAAGCAAACAAACCTTTCTATTTTTCTTTGGCTTTGTTCTGAAAAGGCCTCCTCTGAGCAGTATTGATTGGGGAACTGGGCCACAGTCCCCCTGCCAGGCAGAATCCATCAAGGCTGCACCAGCACTCATGGGAGCTGGTTCTCCAGCCCTGATGGAAACAGGACCCCAGCAGGTTCTTTGCAGGAGCCAGTTTGGGGCTAAGTGTGCCCCAAGGAGAGAGGAAACTGAAGAAAGATCAAAGAAACTAGGGCAGGTGGCTTAGAGAAACTGAGATTTGCTTTCTGTGGATGCTGCAGGCTGGGCACCAAGCTCCTGGCCCTATAAGCTGGCCCAGCTCATTGGAGGGGCTGTCCGTCACCCAGCCAATCAATTAACCAACATTGTCTTCATTGAACAATTCTCAAGGTGTCCTGGCAAATGCCACCAAACTTAGATCAAGACCTTGGGGCCATTGCTAGGGAGAAAGTGTTTCCATTCTCTTCGAAAAGTGAGCCAATCTTGAAAGATGACCAGTGACTTTAAACATTGAAGGAAGGAAATAGGAATGGGACATAACTCTCTACATTGACTGCCCTTATTAGCAGAGGTGGCTCAATGGTAAGAAGTTAAATTCAAGGGTCCTGAAACAAAACTTGTGGAAAGCGAACTCTTTCTCTTTATGAAAAACAGAAGGAAACCAGCAGTGCAAGGTCATGCCTGAGATGGCCCCTGAGAAAGGCAGAGTCGGTGTGCTGTGAGACTTGAGAGGGGGGAAAGCCCACTCTCAGCAGAGGTCAAAAGGAGCCACTCCAAGGGAAGTGGGATGGAGAAGAAGATGGAGGCTATGGTATAAATGAAGGCAAAGTTGGAAGTTTAAAGCATGTTTGGAGCACAGAGTCAAGGCCTAGTCTGACTTGAAGCCATACCTGCCCTGCATTTTGGGCCTGGGAAAAGTAAGAATGGTCCCTGTGAAATGTTAATAGCTCACATTTAGTGTACTAACTGGTGAATTCTCACAGCTCTATAAGGCAAGTATCATTATTGTCCCCATTTTATAGACAGGGAAATTGAGGTACAGAGAGATTAAGTAATGAGCCCAATGTCGCCTACAAGTAAATAATAGAGCTAAAATGTGAACCCAGGATCTTGGCTCCCAGACCCTGAATTCTTAGACTCTGTGATCTTGTTTTCATCAGTATAATCAAGAAAGGATGCCAATGTGTGAGGAAGATGATGCTTTCAGGTTGAAACCTGTTGCATTGAGGTGGAAGCAGCCACCAGGCAATTGGTGATGTCTCCTGTGGTTCCTGACAGCTTGGGAGCCATCTGCCCACACTCTTCTTGGGGGTGGAGAAGGCATTGGAAAGTGATTGTTCATATATATATGAAAAGAAGATGGAGGATATAGAAAGAGAATGGATATAGATGGAGTATGGGATATATATATATATATATATATATATATATATATATATATATATCTCCAGCAGCATATCATTCCTT
>NW_017731460.1:3388830-3420869 GCF_001890085.2 Hipposideros armiger
GAGGAGTGGCACCCTGTGGTTCCTGGCCAAGAGGCAGGGCTGTTTCCCCATCCGGCTGAGGAGGGGAAAGGAGCGTGGCAGATGGTGAGCACAGTGGCTCCTGCCCCCAGGCCCTATGTGGCTGTCATCTGCCCCTCTCAACGCATTCTGGCTAAGGTCTTTCCTGGCTGGCAGAACCCACCCTGCAGCCCAGTCAGTCAGCCAAATGGCCTTTATAGATAAGGAGCACTGAGGCTTGGTTTCATATTTCTCATTGCTTTTGATTTTTGAGTTGGCATTTTCGGGTTTTTTTTGTTTGTTTTTTTTTTGTTGTTGCATGAGGAAATTCAGATTCTCTTCTGCTTCCAACGCCCTCTGGCATTGGATCACGATCCAAAAGAGACTCTCTGGCCCTCTGCCCTGCTCCCAGGTGTCAGAAGGCCCAGGCAGCAGGGCAGAGTTCAGTTCAGAGACTTACCACGGTGACTTACCACAGTAGGGCTTACCTCAGGGACTTACCACAATGACATGGGTATTGAGAGGGCCACAGACCTAGGCCCTGAACCTGGTTCTGCGTTTTCCTGCCCCTTGTGGAGATCAGAATGTGAAACGGGGATGGGATGGAGTAGGTGACCTCTGGAGCTCTTTCCACTTCTCAGACCCATTCTTCTACATCAGAATTGGCCCACTGCAGGCCATGAGCCAACACCATTCAGCTGCCTGTTCTTGTAAATAAAGTTTTATTGGAACACAACCATGACCATGTGTGTGGTAGCTGCTTTCATGCTACAGAGTTGAATAGCTATAACAGAGACCATATGTGGCCCACAAGGCCTAAAATATGTACTACCTGGCCCTTTACAGAAGGAAGTCTGTGAGCCTTGCTCTCCATAGCCAATGTCACAGTCATAGAGGCTAGTGGGTTAGAAATGGCTGCTGCTTTCCTATTAGTCAAGGCTATGCAATAACACAGGTCTCTTGTGGCCAGATGTGTTTCAGAACTCAGAACTGTTCAGATTTTAGTACAGGAATGCATAATATATAGTATATTATATGTCATACCCAGTAGGGTCTGAGACAACATGCCATAATCAAGCCCATTCATTTTTTTCTGAAGTGAAATTTATAACTATTCCCACTACATGTGATAAATAAGATCATCAATGGGTATTCATCAATTCAGGCCAGCTTCTACCATCAAATACATCAGGTCAGGGCAGACGTGACTAACAAATGAGTTACAAAAATCACTTTTGGTTCTCAAGCATTAGGGTTATTGGAATAGCCACTAAGGAATTGTGCCGTAATTCTAATACTTTGCTGGGCACTTGGGGTGGGGTGTGGCCAGGACCACAGTCCTAGGAGGCAATATGATTATCCTATATGGTAGATTAGGAAACAGAGAAAGCACATAGCCAAGGTCACCCAGCTGGTGAGGGACTGAGCCCAGACCTAAGCCCAGGTTTGTCTCCAAATTCTAATCCTAGCCTCTTTTAAGACCCAGATTTAATCACCATCCCTACCCCCGCCCCACCACCTTTCATGAAGCCTTACCTGAAAATGCAGATTAACATTTACCTCTGACTTTTCCTTTTTTTTTTATTTTCCTTTTTTTTTTTGCCTCAAAATCCAGCACTTAATTTTATGCTACATGCCTGGCTGGTCTTATCATTTCTCATAGGGCAGGGTCTGTGAATTCCATCTTTTCTTGTTTTCTCCACAGTAATCAGCACAGGGCTGAGTGCTCAGTCCATCAGAGATGATTCATTGGTCAAAGAAAGTAGCCAACCTGGGCTGTAACTCCCTTTCCTGCACCCAGAGGAACTTGGAATAAGGGTAGGGGGAATTGCCAGGTGTGTGTCATGGAGTAGGGCAGACAACGGATCATATACTTGCCTCTTGTGGAAATTTAACACTCCTTCGTTGGAGTGGCTAGACCTGGAGCTTCATAAATATGGAATTGAAGCATATGTGTGTTGTATTTTGTTAAACTGGAAAATGCCACGGGAAAGCTGTAGGCATAAAATCCAGCTACTGCGTACATACATTTCAATGGCCAGAGGAAGCTAGCAGTCAAAGGTGACCAGCCCTCAGTGGTTGGTGTCAGCAAGGAAGCCAAAGACAGAGTCTGCGTTTAGAAAAAGCATTTGGGTGACTCTCCTGGCTGAGTTCTCCTGTGGGGCTTGGATAATGCTGATGAATATGTGCATTTGGAAATGATCAGGAGTCAGTCTCAGAATCTATCACAGATAAAGATGCCTTAGGGGGCAACTAACCCTTTCTCTACTGCTGTGAAGTCCAACCCTTTATGAGGAAGGGGACCTGGGCAACATCCCCACAGTCTTTATCATTATCAGTCATCATTGCCAGGGTGAGTTACTGGAATGCCTGTTTATGTTTGGTGCTTGGATAAAGCTATGTCTAGGATAAGACCCAAGTCCTCATCACTTTGCTCAGTGATCCTGTGGTCCATCCACACGTGTGGTGTTGGATAAAGCATGGCTTCCGGAGTCCGGTAAATCTGAGTGTGGATCCTGACTCTCCCATTTAGTAACTGTCTAGTTTTAAGTAAATTACTTGTCTTCTCCAAGTTTTAGATTCTCTTCCATAAAAGAAGTTGTTTATAATATCTCTTTCTTGTGGTTGTTGTGGGATGCAATGAGAATATTCTCTTATTAAATATTTGTATGAGCAAATCTGAAATCCCTTCCCTTCCTATCCACTCATTATTCTTCTAAGGCAAACAGTAATTCTAGGTCAGGAAGGGTGTAGATGTGGCACACATGGTGTCCCTGCCCTTCCAATACACGTGACAGGCGTCATTAATTAATCACTGCACTGTGCTCTGTCCTGCTTAGCCTAAATGAGGCCCCAGAATCTGCATGCCAGTGTTCCAGGATGCATGCCAGTTAGGGCCTAGACTACTTTCTCTACAGCCCATTTGGTTCATCCCTTAAGAATGGGGCTATTCCAATTTGGTGGACTGTTGGGAGGCCCAGTAGGGATCTATATACATGAGGAACCAAGAAGCCTTCTGGAAAAGAATTTATTCTAAGAGAAGACAGAAAGGAATCATAGAAGTTAGACTGAAGAATAATGGACCATGGTGTGGGAGTGGGGATATGGATTTTGTGGCTTAAAATGACCTAGCCCAGCCCCATTGGACTATTGTCTGAGCCCTTATTGGTGGAAAGGGCTACAAAAAATAATTATAAAAGATCACCTTCACAATGATGGTTGTAGCTGCTAATGGTCTAAGATAGCTGCTGCCTCCTCAGTGGGAAGAGAGATAGTGCCTCTCTAGACACCTATGCCAGATGTGGGGCATGGCAGGTGTGGGCATGGGCAGGTGTGGGCATGGCAGGTGTGGGGCATTAATGGCTTCAGCACAAGCCCTGGAGAGCATCAGCAGCAGCAGGGCTGTTGGTGGTGCCCCAATGTGCCAGGCACCCTCTGTGACTACGGCATATGCCACTGGTGATGACTGAAGACCTCAGCTTAGCAAGATGAGCAGACTGGTGTCAGGCACCCGAGACCACCATAAACATAGTGTGTCACCCTTTGCAAACTCTCAGAACTACAAGGAGAGAAATTTGAGGTGCAACAGAATGGATAGGAGGCAGCCAGAGGAATATTTTTTAAATAGTATTCTTAGCGCTCCCCTCCGATCCAACCCCTGGTGGCCTAGGAAACTATGGAGTTGGGATATGATCCTGAGCCATCATGCATCTCATGTACTTTTTTGAGAATTTCTTTTTTTTTTCATGAGCCTCTGGTATAAGCACTAGAAGCAGTAGCTGGATTTTATGGCTCATGGTGTCTTAGGTAGTCTTTAAAACAAGCTGGAATGGTAGCAGGCCCTTGAAAAGGGCTGGTCAAAGGAATAATGGAATGAATTAATGGATGGATGGTTGGATGGATGGATGGATGGAGTGCCATTCTTGAAAGCCAGTATAGATGGTCCTCTATCACTGATCTTTACTTGCATTTTGTTTTTCTTTCTCACCTCTCTCTCTCTTTTCCTTCCTCCAACATGTTTCTTGCTTCCTTAGTTTCCATCACTTCCATCTTTGTCTCCATTGTGAGCTTCCTTTCTCATAGTCTCGCCCTCCTAAGATCAGAATGAAAGTGTGAGTCCATTTTCCATTAATTAATTAATTAATCGAGTCAAGAACTGTTTATTGAGCTCCAGCTGTTCCTTTGTCCATTCATGCAGGCATTTGACAAGGTGTTTATTGAGCACCAGTGGTGTGTCTGAAGTGATGCCAGAAGCTAACCGATGGGGAAGCAGAAAGATCTAAACAAGATCCCTGCTTTCAGGGGTCCAACAATCTAAAAGACAAAACTGACAGAAACTGGAAGCCACTGAGCTTTGCTGACCCATCGCTCCCACCCTAATCAGTTGTCCCACATTCAGGCTGTGCGGGGCAGTCCACCAGCCACGTTGCTTTGTGTCTTGCCCACCTGCTAATTGCTCTACTATCACTGCCTGCAGTGTGCATGTAATTAATGTGGCACTTACAGAGGCAGCCAGTCCCTCCTTCCTCTTTACCTCCCTTCACCCTGCTCCTCTCATTTTCCCAGTGGCCTTGTCTTCAGTCCCTTCTGCTCCTTCCTTGATTTGAATCCTCAGATCTCAGAAATAGAAGAGACTTGGAGTGAGTCTGGTTTTAGCTTGCACTTCCCTGAACCTGGTCCCTGGGTGCTGGCCCACACCTCCAGCAACAGCCTGCCTTCCCTGCATGATGGATCTCCTAGTCCCAGCTCCGCTAAGGCAGATTCATATGTTGGGCTCCAGTTGACCCACTTTGTCTGGCAGAAGTTAGAGCTCAGGATAATCCTGATTCATCTTTTGAGCTGTAGCCTGTCAGGTATTGGAATTATAGCTTTTGTGTTCCTTTTCAGGATTTTCTTCTTGAGAGTAAATATTTCTAAATTCTCAACTCTTCTAAAATCAAATATGATGTCTTACAATCCTGAAGAGCTTTCTCTGGACAGACCCTAGTTTTCCTACAGATCCCTCAAAATGTGCCCTCTCCCCAAATTGACTACTATAAAGAGGTCTAACCAGCAGTTGAGGTCAGCTGGGCTACTACCTTGTCTTAAGTGATCACTGTAGTCCTGCTTGTGCACCCTAAGTTTGCACAGCTACTGTTTGCACACTAGTGGCTCTTACTGAACTTATAGCCAACTAAAACTGCCAAGTCTTCTTGACTTGGCTAAAATGAGATACAGTTACTTGTTAAGGTTAAAATAAACCATAAGAACTACCTAGTAGTCCAATCCACTAATTTTCCAGGAAAGGAAACTGAGGTCCAGCGAGGTCAAGTGACTCACACCTTATGTAGAGTGGGGGAGAGTAGGGATCCCTGACTCCTGATCCAGTGTCTTTCTACTACATCAGGTTGCCTTTTTTTTTTTTAAGATTTTATTGGGAAATTTGGGGATGGGAACAGCGCTGGGAAATCTGGGGAAGGGGAACAGACAAGTTGCTGTCCTGTTGTTCTTCAGTCTAGTTGTGGAGCATGTAGCTTCACTGGCTCATGTTGGTATTATCATTGCTCTCTTCCCGGGTGAGGCAGATCGGTCGCTGGCCTCTGGACATCCGCTCACAATGGCTCTCAGCAACTCATACTGGCTGCTGGCCGCTCATGCTGGCTGCCAACCACACAGGGTAGCTTACGGCAGCCCACTGCAGCACAGGCTGCAGCCTACGCTGTCGCCAGCGACTCAGGGCAGCCCAGGTCCAGGTCGAGCTGTTGTTCATCATCTTAGCTGTAGAGGGCAGTGTCACTGGCCTTCATGTGGGATCCGAATCAGGGCCTGGTGCTCAGAGCTGGCCTCCCAAGCCAGCTCTTAACCAACACACCACTCGGCCGGCCCCAGGTTGCCTTTTAATTAGCTGCCATTTCAGGAAGGAAGTGGAAAGCATCTTCTGCTTTCAGGTCCATTTTTCTCATTTATTCTTTTGTGCTATTGGGTTTTGGAACTCAGCGCATGACCTCGGGTTTAGTTCTTTTGGATTTCATCTTATTCATTTCATTCAATCTGTCAAGATCATTACCAGCCTTGATTTAGTGAGGCATTGCTGTGACAGGTCCTCCCAGCCTAGTGCTAGAACTTCCTCTAGCTCTGGATGCTTTTCGTTCTGTGCCCTCTGCCAGTGTATTCCACTGGAAGCTTGGCAGAGAGCACACCACATGCAGCCAGGCACCCCATGAGCTTCCTTCTCCCCATACCCATCTGCCTGGCTGTTGCCTTCCACAGTGGGTCTCTCTCCTCCCACTCGCCTCTCATCCTGTTTATTAGGAGCCCCACGAATCCATTTCAGATCCTGCTCCCAATATGAAATTTAGGGAGAAATATGACAAGCAGTATTTCTTTTATTTTGTGAACTAGACTTTCCTGAGAATCTACATGTTATAGTGAGAAAAATCCCTGGACCAGGCATCCCCCAGACACTGGTTCCTAGCACTCACATTATTTCTCTGTCCTCAGTTTGCTCATCTATATATTGGGAGGATATAGAAACTCTTCTCTGTGGCAGTAGCTATGCCAGGGTCTTTGTTTGTCATTTGCATTTCATTTTAAGTGTTACCACAAGCCTATACAGCAGGCAGTATCCCCATTTCAAAGAAGAGAAAACTGAGGTCCGAGATGTTAATTTGCTAGGGTACATCCAGTTAGTAAGTGACAGAATTTATTTGCCCTCTGCCCTCTCTTGTTGAGTAACTATAAATATCAAATAATTCAGTAAGGAATATAAAGCTACTTTGAAAAGTATAAAGCACTCTGTCAATATAAGGCAATATTATTAAAAAAGTACTAACGTTCCTCGCTTGCTCTCTTCCTCTCCTTTCTGTTATCTCCCTAAAGTATAAGCAGCTGCCTTTGGTCCAGATCTATCAAAGAAATGTCATAGAACCATTTTTCAAAATGTCAAATGCCTGTGTGCTTTAGCCCAGAGTAATTAGGCCCTTTTATTTTCACCAAGTCACAATGCAGAGCCCCGGGAGCTCCCAGAGTGTGCTCTTTCTCCTCCATCCCAAACTGATGGAAATCAAGGCTGAAGGCTGAGTCCATGAGAGCCCTTCTGTGTCACAGAGGCCTGGGCTGACTTTGGCCAGTCTCCAGCAGTGACCACAGAGTGCTAAATAACAACAAGGTTGAATTTTTTATCCAGGGGCCAATGACACATGGTGGAAGGGTCCACTTCTAGCAGAGTGCCAGGGTCCCAAGGTCTAAGGTGAGTGGATGCTAGAGGCAGGTCTGCGATCCTGGTCTGTAGACTGCCACCCCCAGCCCCACCCCACTTTCACCCCCAGAATCAGTCCCCCTCCTACACAGCAGGCAGAGCAAGAACACAGTGCCTGGAGGGCAACTACCACTTCAGTGACATTATTGGGTGTTGACGCTGAGCTAGATATTTGCACATACATTTCCCCATTTTATCTCCACAGCAACACTTATTTTCTCTTATTTTTCCTGGTAAAGAAATTGAGGCTCGTGCTCCAGGGTACATAGTTGGCAAGGGGCAGAGTCAGAATGAGAGCTTAGGTCTGACTTATTTCTAGGATACCATGTAGACTTTGTCTTAGAATTTCTTTTACCTGACAATTAGTTTTAAAAGCACAATCTAAGAAGTTTGTTCCAAGCTCAGATTGGGGAGCAATAGATTATTAGTATGGGTTTTAAAGCCCTCCACAACCTGGTCCCATTGTAGCTTCTTTTTATTGCAGACACAGTGCTTTCCATCATCAGAATCATCTGGAAGCTTTAAAATACAGATTCTTGGGGCTGGCTGAGTGGCTCAGTTGGTTAAGAGCTCACTCAAGAGTGCCAGCTCTGAACAACAGCAGTTCAATGCCCAGCCCGAGCTGAGCTGCCACTGAGCTGCCAACAGGTGTCAGGATAGCTCAGCTATAATAAAAAACAACAACAAAAACCGAACAGATTCTTGGCTCCCACCCTGGGTTTACTACAATTATATTACTTGGTGTTGGGACCCAGGAATCTGTTTTTAAGCTTCCCGAGTGATATGATGATCAGTGGGTTTGAAAACCATCATCTTACACAAACATTTTCTTTAGCTTCTTTCCAAATTACCACCTGTACCCCCAATTCTGTGACTTGGCTCAATGCCACGAGCTTCACTTAGATTGGCTTTTCTCTACTTCCACCCATATTTCTTTTAACCCAGCTCACACTTCATCTATAAGAAGCTTGATCACCACGGCTTCCAGGAATGGCCCCCTCACCTGTGTTCCATGAATACCTTTGGCCCTCAATTGGCACCTATGTTATTATCATTAGGATGTGAGTTTAGAATCTGTGACAGAGACTCCCAAAATAGTTTTGCCTCACTTAACACCTAAAAATACATTTATATCTTCCCAAACCGTGCAAAAATAATCAGTCAGTGGTGGCTTCAGGGCATCAGGGACCCAGGCTTTTGCTGTCTTGTTGCTCAACTCTAAGATAGCGCCTTCACTCACATGGTCCAAGAAGGCTCATTACCATGTCCACATTCCAGCCAGTGGGAGAAGGGAACAAAGGTGAGGGACAGCAATGACAGGAGTTGCACAGAACAATTCTGATCACATATTCCACTGTCTAGAACTCGATCACGTGGCCATGCTTAGTTGCAATGAAGGTTGAGAGATTAAACTTTATTCTGCATGACTACATGCCCAGTTCAAATTGGGAGCTCTATTAATTGTAGGAGTGAAAGGGGAGAATAGATATTGGGGAACAGCCTAACAGGTTTGTAACTTTCTGTTTGTATCTGTGTTCCCTGCTAGACCATAAGTTCTGTGAGAACTGGGCCCTGACTTGTACCTGTCTGAGATCCTTCTAAATGTTTGACATGTCGAAGGCACTAGATGAGTGCCTCTGGTTGGCAAAATAGGTTAGAGTGATTGACAAAGCGCTGGAATTTAGGTCAGATTTGTATTCTAGTCTTAGTTCTTCATAATTTAGAGAAAGTTTAACTTCTCTGGGCTTCAGTCTCATAGAGTCATAAAATTTAGTTACAAGGCACTTTAGATATTATCTAGTCCAACTGTCTCATTTTATAGATGAATAAGCTGAAAAGCAGAAAGGGTAGTGACTTGTCTAGGATACAAAACTTCATGAATAAAAGAGCCAGAACTCAGATCTCCTAGCAGCCAACCCAGATTCAGTACTAGGATATCTCTCCATATCCAGAAAATGGGTACAAGAGAAAGGAGACCTATAAGCTCCCAACTTAGAAACTGATACACATATATAGTCCCATTTCCACCCTTCAGTCAAAATAAGTAGAAAACTGGCATGGAACCACTGCATCCTGTTGAATCTTGCCATGTGCAGCCTAGACAGTCATTCAAGAGGCAGAAAAGTTTAGAGCGTTGGGTTCTAAGGTCATCTAAGAAGCAAAACTATTTGTGGAAAGCAAGGGAGAAAGACTTGGATGACCCTATTCCTTGGTCACCAGCAGCAACATTCAATATTCTGAGAGGACACTGCTCCAGGTGCCATGGAACAGCTGCTCTCAGGGAATTTGGAATCTAGGTCACACACAGTTAAATAACAGTGGGAGAGGGTGTATATAATAACATTAAACAGAAGGAATGTCGCAAGGCAAACTGGCCATCATAATAATAACAGCTTCCATTTATTGCTCAATTGCAGTGTGTTCACCACTCTGTGATAGGTATTTATTTTATAGGCTTGATCTCATTAAATTCTCACGACAAGCTTCTGGGATTACTGAAGGTCATATAGCTGGTAAGTGGTGATTAATTGTCAGAGGAGTGGTGTGAAGACAATAAATTATGGAGCACTTCAGGAGAGAAGCCTGTGGATAGAGTTATCTGGGAAGGCTCTGTGAGGGAGGAGAGAGTTAAACTGGACCTGCAAATGGGTGGGATTTGTGGAAAGGGACGAAAGGGGACCAGAGGATGGAGGTGGCAAAGGCAGCATATGTATGTACAGGGAACACTGAGTAAACAAATTCCCAGGTAAGGTATGGGAGAAGTAAACACCAGGGCAAACAACCAAATTGTGGAATTGTGGGGCTAGGCAGTAGTGGAGGAGAATGACACACCCAATGATCATTCTTGGAGAAAGGATAACAAGTCAGACTGGTGTCCCATAGCTCACACACGGCCCACTGCAAAAGAAAAGTGAAAATAAAGTGACTGAGAAACTCTAAAGGCAATTTGCATCAAGTGCCTTATAAAAAAAAGTATATATCTTTTCATCCAGGAATCTCACTTCTAGGATTTTACCTAAAGAAAATTTCAGAGACAGTGCGAAAGCTGGAAACAACTAGCTGTCTAATAATAGGGGAATTGTTGAATATATTATGGTACGTATATCTGGTACATAAAAATGTCATGTTGCTACTACAAAACACATTTTCAAGAATATGAAATTATATCACATAATGTCAAGAAGCAGGATGCAAATCTGCCATGCGAAAGTTTTTAATTTTAAATTATATATGCACATATAACAAAATCATGTGTGTGGGTGTATGTGTGTGTGTACACATACTCACACGGAAAAAAGACTAGAAGGAAAGACACCAAGCATATTTATTGTGAATATTAGAGTGGGAATATAGGCAGTTTAATTTTTTCTTTAGACTTTTCTATATATGCCAAATTTTATTCTGCAAACCTGCACTTTTACAGCAATAAAAATGCTCATTTTAAATCTTTTTAAAATGTAAAATCCCCATACTCTGCCATGAAACACTATTATCTGCACCTTGCCTTGTCTTTAAAGATATTCATTATCTCATCCTCAAGTATACAGACATTAATATCCCAACCAAATGATTGTTCAATAATTACTGCATCCATGGATTTCTAAAAAAAAATTCATTTAAACCTGATATTCCTGGGTTCCCATGTAAACCTCCCAGCTCCGTGGCTTCCATTGGATCGGAAACACTCAAGTCTCCCATTAATGTTCTCTGCAGCCGTTTAGATAAATCACCTTCCCTAGAGCCATAAATCCTAAGTGAACGACACCCTTACTTCAGGGGACAGGCACCAAAGCCTTTTTCAAACTCCATGATTTATGAATCTGTGGCTTTCAGAATGTCAGGGGTCCTTCATCAATACCCACAGGGCCTTCCCAGGTATAGGAATGTATCACAGCCGATGTGAAAGCCATTACTGTACTCAGGTCAATAATTTTCACCTTTATCCTTCCTGCTTGGTTTGGGGGTTTATTTTTTTTCCCTTTCATTGAAATAGTTGGGATATTAGCTGAGTAAGAGAGGCAGTGTATTAAATATGACTTGATCAGAATCCCAGCCAGCCTTTACCCTCACTGCTATAGGGACAACATGAAGGTTAATAACCGAGAGGCCCCCACGCACTTAAGCACAGCGTAGCACCCCATTGCCAAGTGACAATTAGGAACTCTCCGTGAGTGCCAATGACGGGTGATCAGAGCTTCACCCAAACCAGGCAGACCTCTGCATTACATTAGCTCAGCTCTCCATTCATCACCGAGCTGACAGCCTCCAGAGCTCCATGTGGATGGAGCATGCGGCGCAGTCTTTCTGTTTTACCCAATGAAATGATCTATGCTGCCAGGACTGAGTGGAAGAGGTGCAGGGGAGGGAACGGAGGAAATGAAACAGGCTTGTCTTTGGCATGCTTGGGCAACAGCTCAAAGTGTCTGAGACTTGAAAAGAAACACATTGCACAGTGATCTTGCTTGTCCCTGCTTGCAACTTTCTGGCTCTCAGACAAGGATGGTCCCACCTTAAATAGTTCTCTTTTTGCAGGCAGCATGACAAATTAGAGTGAGTACCTAGCCAGCTGTAAGATTTTGGACAAGTCCCTCTGGGCCTATGTTTTCTTATCCTTAGAATGGATGGGTTAGATGAGAACAGTGGTTTTCAAATTCGGTTCCTCGGGGGTCTTATGGTTCCATTATGGTGCCTCAGGATCTACAAGGACAGGGAGGAAGGGAGGCTGGTGAATGCCAGGCACAGCCACTTTACATAAGCCTATTGAATTTTATTTGTAGGCCATTTTAAAATTTGCATAGCATGATCTTACATACTAATCTCATTTGATCTTCACAACTTTGTGAGGTAGTCAAGACAGATTTACTATCTATTCCAGTTCCTACTGCTGCATAACAAACCACCCCAAAACTTGATGGCATAAGACAACTGTTTTGGTATGTTCATGGATTCTGTGGCTCAGGATTTCAGACAGGCAGAGCAGGAAATGCTCTCTCTGGTCCAGGATGACTGGAACCTCAGCTAGGAAGACTCAAAGGCTAGGGGTGACTTAATGGCCAAGGGCTAGACATCTGGATATGTCTTCATTCACATGTCTGCCTGTTGAACACCTACACATGGCCTTTCTCTGTGGCTTTGTTACATGGGTTAACTTGGGTTTCCTCCCAAAATAGCAGCTGAGTTCAAAGAGCTGGTGTACCAAGAGCAAGACAGATTACTATAAGCTACAGGAGTCACATAGTGTTGTTTCTGCTGTACTCTATTGGTTGAGGCAGTCCCAAAGCTTTACCCATGATCAAGGAAGAGGATAAGATGGGACAAAAGTCAATATGACCATGTAAGAAGAGCATGTGGAGTGGAATGGGAGACAGTGTGTGTCCATGATTGGAAAATGCATTCTGCTAAGCCCTCTTCATTTGAGAGATAAAGAGACAAATAATTAAGACACATCTACTAAGGGCAGAGCTAGGATATTTTTTCAGATTTGAGTTCATTCTACTTTACCATGCTGCTTTTGGCTCTGGGCTTTATCTTTCTGAATTAACTGGTCATTAATTTAATGAAAAGACTCATTCACATATGAATCCTCATCATGGTGATGCATGAGCAGCCCAGGAGAACAATATCTTCTAGTGGATGGATCATCTTGGTCTCATGTGTTCTCAGAAAATTAGAATGTTATTGTGGTGATCATTTTGCAATATATATATAAATATCAAATCATTATGCTGTACACCTGAAACTAATATAGTGTTGCATGTCAATTACACCTCAATAAAAAAAGAAAAGAAAATTGGAATGAAAAATGTATATAAATTCTATTAAAATTAAGGTAAAAGGCTAGCTTCCAGTGCAGCATCAGGAATATAATCAGTACTTAGAAAAGGGTTGTTTTGTTGTTTTTTAATGAATCAACATTTGATGTTAAATCCTCTCCAAAGTCAAGGCCATATAAACACTCTTTTTAGGTTGCTTTGATGCTTTGATTGTTCCTTCTTGGGGTTTACTTCTCTCTTCATCCATTCTCATAACACCTAAGTGTATTTACTTCCAATTTATCAGTGAGAAAAAGGAGTTGAGGGACTGAGAGAGCCAAGGATATAAGATGGCATCTGAGGAAAGAGTTGGACTTTAGTGGAAGTTGTAAAGTAGAAGAAATTTCACTGATCCAGCAGCCATTGATTGGTAAGTGACAATGCCTGGTCCTATGTTGGACACAGAATCCAGAGACAAGTTAATGATGGTGCCCGCCATTGAGGGTCTCACAGCTGAGAGGAGAAGATATCTAACATAACGAGTGCTAAAGAGACACTGACCAAAGTGCTGATGGAACACAGAGGAAGCAGCAACAGGCACTGCCTGGGAGATTGGCAGGCTTCACAGGGGAGATGACATTTAACCTGGACTTGAAGGGAGAGGTAAGAGCTGTCCAGACAGAGACCACGGGATGGAAAAAATCCCATGGGGAATAGACATAGGAGGTACAGAGGCATGAAAGTACATGATGTGTCTTGAGAAAGTTAGACATCTAGTCAGTGTTGGAGGAAGGTGTAAAAGGTGTGAGGAGGCTGGAGCAGTAAGTTGAGGTCACATTGTAAAGGAGTATCAGTAGCACCCCTAGCTACCTTCCTTTCTGTGAGCTTTACCTTTCTCATTGTCGCACTTTTACCCCCACTTCAGAGATCCTGCTGTCTGCCTCTCCACAATTAAAATCTATTCTGGAAAGTGTGATAGCAGTCATTTGCACTGTTGTGTAAATGAGATTCTCTATAGCCTATAAGCCAGCGAGTTCTTTCTTGGAGCGTTCTTTTTAATTAGAAATTTGATTTCAACTTATAAAACAAAAGGCTGTGTCTCTGTTATTAAAAAGAATGTTGTGGAGATTCTTCCTATGGCCAATGAAACCTGTGAGAGTCTTGTGGGGAAACTTCTACCACTCTTCATCAGGCACACAACCCTGGGCTCAACCAACTATTTGTCCAACTCAATGTGCCTGTACCATCCTTGGTCATTTTGAGCTCCCTCGATCTCTGGATGAGAGCTTAATTATCCCAAGAACTGCTAACTACTTCTCCCAATAAAGCCCAGTACAATGATCAACTGCAGAGCTCTTATCCTTCATATATAGCAAGCCAAACTCCTAGGCATGGGGCAGAATGTAAATGTTAACAATCTCATAGCTCATTGCCTATAAAAACTCTTTTATGAGTATCTAAGTAACAGACAATTGTCCAGTGCCTGCAGCTAAAGTGATAATTCCACCTCCTACTAGCTGAATGAGATGAGTGCTGATTCTCTGTCTGAGAACACGTGGGTTATAGTGATGTGCAGGGAAAACCAGACCTCCCCAACACACTGACACAGTTCACCCACAGTGCTGCAAGGGAGGTATGAGCACGTTTCCTTGGGGTAATCGGTTTCCTTTCCTTGTTGAATAATGTCAGGTACTGCCTGACCTCCTGACTTACCAGTGTCCCTTCTCATCTCCTACTTGTTGCCATCCTTGATGTCTACCTGACCTGGTATAAGAGGGCAACTGACTGATTACTAAGCTCCATTCTTCCTGCTTTTTCTCAGATTACTCTTAACCTCAGATTACTCTTCTTCTTGCTATCCCTCACCTCTTGATCCCATTAGATGGTCTCTTGACTTTTGTCTCACATCCTGAGTTCTGGTTTCCTTACCTCCCAAAGTATGGCTGGCTTTTATCTATGCTCTGCTGTCCTCTGACTGTGATTGCCAAGGCCACGTTGTAACTTCCTATAAGTACCAGTCTACCAGATCCCTCTCTGAGTACTATTACTCCAGAAGATTGACACTGAGTCAGCTATACTGTGGCTACTGCTTCTGTTCCTCTGACATGTCCCTGGGTTCTTGCCTTGTCTTCCTGTGTCCATGCCTCTGCCTTGTACTGCAGTCCTATTCACCAGGTTTATATCTTACCCGTTTGCTCCAACCCCTGCCCTGCCTGACTCATTTTTAAATGTTCCACTTCATTTCTTTGGAATTTTCCCTCACTATGCAAATTGTGCCCTCAGAGGCTAGAGCCCCAGTACTAGGACCCCAAGACTCCCTTTTGTTGTGCTAAGCTGCTGATGAGCTGTGGTTGTTAACATCACCTTGAAGACCCTGATCTGGACTCAGAACCCTTTCCTGTCCATCTCATCTCTGGTCATGGCATTTTGTCTCCCTCCATGGATTTCCTGCTGCCATCTGTTGCTGAGTCTGCCCAGAAACCTGCCCTATCTCACGAATTAAGCCAACTGCTATGACCACCCCAAATCTCAGCAGCCTAACAGATAACAGGGTTATTTATCACTCACATAGTTAAAGTGTTCGAAGTCTACCACACTGTGATTCAGGACTCACTCTTTTACCCAGTGCTCCCTCTGTCTTCTGAGACCTTAGAATCCTTCACTGGTACCTCTGTATCCAGCCAGCCCATAGGTGAGGGAAGAGCGATAACAAAGGGTATTTAAGGAGATTTTAGGGCCTGGCCAAGAAATGGTGTTCATTGCTTCTGCCCTCATCACTGGCTAGAATTACTACCTGACCTCAACTAGAAAATACAATCTTCCTGTGTGTCAGGAGAAAATGGAATGGTCAGTATATGAGTATCATTGTCTGCTCCACAGTGGAAGCATCTGTGTTCTAAGGGTGATCACCTCCCCTGCCCATGTTCCCCCAATGGCCTTTTGTTTTATCATTCTGTCCAAAGCCTAGAAAGGACTGGACTTCAGAGAAGACTCTTAGAAGTGACAGAAGATGTGGACTGGGGTTTTTGCCTTCCCCTACCTGAGCAGAAGATGGATCCCAGAGTGGGAAGCCCTCTGCAGAGAACCTCAGGCCCTACATAATCTCACAAACTGGGCTCTTCTTGACAAGTGTCAGCCTTTCATTTCTTCAAAGAAATATTCTCTTTCCCCTCCTGGGGACTTGTTCAGAGAAGTGATACTCAAATGATAGGTGCCTCACAAATACCTAGATGGAGGGGGAAAAATGGCATGAAGAATAATTTAGACAAAACAATGTAGATTGCCATGGAAACAATCTTTAGAACACAATGGAGAGAGAGAATCATTGTTAACACGGTTCATATTTTGCAGAGATATCCAATCATCGAATTCAATTCTGGACCCTTCAATCATCCTGGGGTTGTTATAGCCACAGAGCACATGCTGGTTTTCAGGGGGCCCTTTTCTTACCCATCTAATAATCTTTAATGAAGATAATGCTTTAATTAAGGCAACTTACTGTTTCCCCATTGGTTAATTTGAAATCAGTGTAAGGTCAAGTTACCACTAACACAGCAAATTTACTAAGCTATTCCAGAAGTATTTTTATTCTGACAGCAGAGGCTTATAAGAATATGGGGAAAATACACATTTAATTGAAACGTGCACAAGAAAAATGGGAGATTTATCTCTTGTATTGCATGGGAAGAAAAAAAGTGAAGCGGTCCTTAACTCCTCCAAAGCAGTTTGTCTCAAATTTTTCTGCCCCAACATATGCACAAAAGTCTATAGGTGTAAATGATTCTTGGTCAGTAATAATCATTTAATATGGCTGTTTTAACAAAACCTCTGGGGGCTGCTAATGAACAATTTGTTTCAGGTGCTACCGAGAAAAAATGTCAGAAGGTCGGTGGCTTTTGCAAATGAGGCTTCAGAGATGTAGGATCACCACTGTCCAGGTGTTGGGCCTGAATCCAGTAAGCACCAAAATGCAGTGTCTGCTGTGGTTATCTGCCCTGTTCTCACAGGGCTGCATCCCTGCCTGTTCCCAGGATCCCAGCCTTCCTGGGGAAAGCTGTATGTCTTTTCATCGGAAGGCAAAGCCATTGTCTTACCTCGTGATCCCAGGAACCAGCTGCACCACGTCATGTTCCATGCACCCTGAGAACTTCTGGAGAATGTGTTCATGTTCTCGTCTCTCTTTCTTTTTCCCTAGTCTTCCCAATACATGTATAGGCTAAGGTAGAAAAGAGCCAATTAGCTTCCCTGAAGTAGATGCCAAGCCTTGATACAATTACAGGATTTCTCTCTTATCTTCTTCCATTTCTTCCTACAAATATTTGTTGAGCATGTACTATGTACAGCGGGTCTTTGAATAACATTTTGTTCAATGTCGTTTCATTATAACACTGATGAGAAAAAAAACTCAATTCCTGGCTGGAGCCACTGTCTGTGTGGAGTTTGTACATTCTCCCCACGTCTGCATGGGTTTTGTCTGGGGACTCTGGTTTCCTCTAACATCCCACAGATGTGCATGGGAGGTGAACTGGCGTGTCTACATTGTCCTAGTCTGAGTGGGTATGGGTGTGTGGGTGTGAGCAGCCCTGCAAAGGAAGGGTGTCCTGTCCAGGGTGGATGCCTGCCTTGCGCCCTGAGCTGTCAGGATACGCTCTGGCCACCTGTGACCCTGAACTGGAATAAATAGTTTGGAAAATAATTCTTTTACTTGTTTTCATTAATCTTTCTTAAATGTATGGATAGCTCACATTTACTTCAATGTTCAATATCAGAAGTGTTTGAGGTCTTTATTTAGAAGTTTGGTGATGTTTTTGTGTTCAGAAATATGCTATAGGAACTTAATTCTTGTTAATACCTATTAGCCTATGATAAATTGGTTTTGTTATATGTCGTTTGCTTAAAGTCGGTGTGCCAGAACCTATTCATGCTTACTGCATCTGACAAAGGGGAATGGAGTAGTGGAGACTGGATTAGCTCAAACGAGGTTCATTTCTGGAGCAAGGACATTGCTGAGCTAAAGCAGGTTTCTGTTAGAAGGAAGGAGTGGGTGGGGTTCTTGCTGTTGGCTAGGTAACCAACAGTGACCGTCCAGGATGCCTTTTCATCCACTTATCTCCTAATAATTGAAAACTTACTACATGCAAGGCACTGCATATTTCTGATTCTCATCTAGTTCATATGGCTTTTTTTTAAATGGCAAGAACCATGGCTTATATTTCACATCTTCACCAGGCCTTGCACTTAGTAGCCATCCAATAAATATTTGTTGATTTTTTTTTCAATTTGATGGTGAAGTGTTGAGAGAAGGGTGTAGAATTCAGTATTTCTGGCATCTTGTGGTTTAAAGACTTAATTTTTGCCCTCACTGCTAAAGGAAATAGAAGATCACCACATCTGTGTTATGGCCATTTAAATCATGGAAATGCAAATAAATCTGATATATGTCTCCTTAGCTGTCAGTTATCTCCTGGTCAAATTGTAAATTATTTGACTGTTTGTATGTATGCTCCGTCTATGTGACCCTTACATATGTAAAATGACTTTACACACGCAATGTATGTAACTTGGTTGTCTGGTCTCCATTTCATGTGGCTTTCCCTATTTTTTATTTAGTAGGGAAATTGTTCTCCCACTGAATCTTAATCCACAATGTTAAGACTTCAGAAATATAGTTTTATTCTTCAGAAAGAGTTTCAATCTTCTTACTGTCAAACACATTCTTCTCTCACATGGGCACTTAGTATTGTCAGGATGTCAATTTAATTTTGACAGGGCCCCCCAAAGGTGGAATTTTCGAGTTTTTATTCTTAGTTAATTTGAATCAGTAAGAGGATGTTTGAGGGTTTTTTCCTCTCTGTTTTCATGGAAACATATACTTTCCCATAAGATTGGATGACAGTAATATGTTTGTGAGGCACTCTAAGCTTTTGAGAGTGAAACGTTTCTGTACTGCTCAAGACCTACTGTTAACTCCTCTAAATGGCTCCTGGGTCATTGTTATCTCCAAGTGCTCTTAATAGTCTGAAGGCACTGGAATCTTTGTTCCCATTAAGAAATGTTTTTTCCCCCACTTTCTTTTGGTGCAGCACCACTTGACTTTTAGATGTAGCAATATATGGTGACAAATCCATTGTTCTTTGCTCTTTAGGTAGTATTAGTGCCTGATGACTAGTAGGGTGTGAGTTTTTAGATTTCTGTCCGGGAGTAGGAGTAGATTGAATTAATCTCAAGACCCTTGTATTAGCTAGCTAGGGCTGCATAACAAATGGAGCCAAAATGAAGTGTTTTAAAATAATAGACATGTCTCATATCGTTTTTGGGTGGTATCTGGGAGAGGCTAAGCTGGAAGGTTTGGGCTGAGGGCCTCTCATGATGTTATATAAAGGTGTTGGCCCTGGGACTACAGTCATCTGAAGGCTTACCTGGAGCCAGACTGGGCTTTCCAAAGTGGCTCACCCCCACCACTATTGGCTGGAGGTCTAAGTTTCTTGCCATGTGGGTCTCTGCTTGAGTATCTGTATGACAGCAGCTGGTTTCCTCCAGAATGAGTGATCAAAGAGCGAGACCAAGGAAGAAGCCGTGATGCCTCTTACAACCAAATCTCAGAAGTCACACACTGGCACTTCTGCCATATTCTCTTTGTTAGAAACGAGTCACTAGTCTAGCCCATACTCAGGGGGAGGGGAATTAAGCTCCCCTCTTGAAGAGAAGTATATCAAAGAATTTGTGGACATATTTTAAACCTCTACAACTCTCTTGATGTCCCCCCCTTTGTTACTGGGTACCTGCAAAAAACAAACCAAAGTCAGAGGTTTTGTGGTCAGAAAATTTATTGCTCCCTCAATCTTGGGGTAATTCATACAGCATTTCAGCCTTCCAACCTAACTAAATAGGTGCTCCCCCAAAACTCTAAAAGGATGGAGTGGAAGTTGGGTCTGAGAGAGTCAGATTTCTTCTTTAAGCTTTTCAAATAATGCTGTCTTCTGTGTCCCCTTGTGAGTATGCAGTAGCCAGAAGGTAGCTCTTCCCAAGGCATGTGCAGAGAGTGAGACAGCAGTAAGGATGGGTGCTGAACACAGGTGTGTTTAGTTGTACCCACCTGGACTAATAGGTCAGATATAGGCAGCAGATGGTAAGACTGGTGTGAGAAGTTATCTGGTTTTGCTCTGCTCCTGGTTGGCAAAGACCAGCCAGATGGTGAGAATGAGGCTATGAGCAGAATCCAGTCTCAGGATCAAGCAAGCGCCAAAGCCTCCTGCTGAAATCATCTGCAGCACCACTGAGAGATGGGCAGGATCTGTGGGCAGAATTCTAGGCTTGAATCTTGAAAACAGAAACCATGGTAGTTCTGACTCTTAGCACACAACATGAGGAAGGGAGCACTTTGTACCAGATGGAGAGGTTGCGAGAACAGAGCGTGACTGTCAGGCCACAGAGTGAAGCTTCGTGCCATAAAGACAGATGGTGAGAGGGGTGCCCCCGTCTGTGGTGGCTTGCTGCCTTTTCAGTACTCATCCTGCCTGTGTACCCTTCACATAGGGCCTCTTCAAGAGCTTCTACTTCCAAAGCATCTTAATTTAGAAGTCAAATGTTAGTGTTCTAAGCTTTAGTCCAGGCTAAGAGCACTTCATAACTTCTTTTTTCTCACATTTAGAGACACCTGGGTTTCTGGTACACTAATAAGGGAATCATAGAATGCTATAATTTATGAAACCAGGCAATGGAGAGAAGATGCCACATAAGGACAAAGTAGGGTGAAGAATAAAGTTTCCTTCCAGTAACTTACTGCCATTAAGATACCAGTGCAAGAGCACAGGAGGTGGGAAACATGGAAAACACACAGATGTATACTTCAGTAAACAGATTGACTACATATATCATTACCCTACTGAAGAAACTCAGTGGCTCTACTGCTACCACCTATAAATGCAGGTGGGAGGGGCCTGCCCTTTAGGGGCTCTGCTCTGGCCCTTGTCCAGCTGCACTCCTATGTACTGAGCAGGAGTCCATCAAGCCAAAGGAATGTGCCTGCCCGGAGCTGACTTTACCCCTTCAGTCCTGGTTGCAGTTACCCAGAAGCCAGAATTCCCTCCCTGACCCTGAACCTGCATCCAAGGCCCATATGTGTCTCTTCCCTAGATCCTGAGGTATTACTCCTAGACCCGTGGAGTGGCCAAGAAATGACAGTTTTGTAGAAGGAGAAGTGGGAATAAAGTTTGGACATGTGGACTGGAGTGCTCAGGTTGTGTGGAGTACCTTGCAGTGTGGGGCTGGACTGTCTGTGGGAAGCAAAGGGGGAAGACTGCTCTGTGTGTGGGGACCAACTCTCCCTGTTCCAATGGGGAACTCTGAAAAGGCCCAGAATTCTAAGTGCAAACCTGGTCTTCCAATTTTTTAAATTTCACAGATTGTTGGCTTGTTTTATAACTTTTACATATTTAGACATTTGATATGTGGTCCTCCACGTGTAGCCTTTTTGTGAGCCCTACAAATGTTATGGTTGGTGCTGATTCCCCATTTAATACAGAAGCAAATTTAAATCAGCTTGCCCTGGGTTTTCAGGCCTTTTACTATTGGCTTCTCTCTAATCTTACCTCCCACTGCTCTTCTGCAGGGATCTTCCATTCACCAAACTGACCTACCCATAGCCAGATTCCGCCCACATCCTTTTCTCAGGTTCACACTATTTTTCTCTGAAAGGCCTCTGTTTCTGCCTACATTTGGATGAGCCCAGGTACTGTTTTAAGACCCAGCCTCATAGTCATGCCTCCTCCCTCTGGACTCTTCTAATAGCTTTTGTCTGAGCCACTTATTGGCACTCAAAGTGTACAACTGTGTGTAGTCATTTTTCTTATTACACAAAAAGTGTGGCTATAAGATAAGGGGACATCAATATGCAATAGTTTTCAAACCAGGAAAGGAGAAAAAAAAAAGTCGGAAGAGTAGCTAGAAAATCAGGAGAAAATGTGGTTAGGCAGGCACCAAAGGGGATGGTCAGCATTGTCAAAAGCCAGAGAGGTCAATGGGAAAGATGCCCCCAAATAGAACATTTGTCCATTAGGAAAAAGGTCTTTTGTGACCATTGAGAGAACAGCAGATTGTGTGGGTGAAAACAACATTGTAGTGGGAAAAGTAGAGATGAGAAAGTAGAAACAGCAAATACACTTTAATATTTCTCAAGAAGTATGATTCTGAGAAGAAAGGAGATAGAGTAGATTGAGAGGGTGGATGGGGTCGGGTGGTTTGTTTCTGTTCAAAAGATGGGGCAGGCTGAGTTTTGAGGGGGAGAAAAGAGAGTAAGATTAGAGGCGGAAATTGATAATGGGGAAAGGGAAGATAGTTGATTAAATATAATCTGGCTCTGGTAATGGCTGAGATCCAGTGCACAGGGGCAATTCTTGCTGCTGTAGGTAAGGGGACGAGGAGGGGATAATGAATGAAGGCTACAGTACAGGAGAGGCATAATAATGAAGATACTGGATTTAAGAGTGAAGACAGTGGCTGTCATTGCAGAGGAAAGGCTAGGAGAGCCTGAATTTTCTGGGGCAGGTCCAGATTTCATATATTTAAATATCCCATTCTTCATTCATTCCTTTCACATTTATTCAATGTCCTGCGTGTGCCAGACCACTGGGGTCTACAGAGATACGAACTTTTCGTGTAATTTTAAAATATGCTATATTGGTGACTCACGTGAGGATTACTTCTTACTTTTCTAGAAGACTTTAAGTAGAAATAAATGCACGAATCAGAAGATGGTCCTTTGTCAGACTAGATGTTCTCGAGATGGGGTTTGATAAACACGAACATCTCAACAATGGTACCTTGTTCGAAGTGGAGAGGGAAGAAAGGCAGAGATAGGGGAAAGGTAGTTTAGATCTAGGTAATCAAGGAGAGTACGCTTTCAACCAGGAAGATGCGAGCCTTCTACGCACTTCATACTAGGCTGTAACTAAGGGTAACAGCGCATCTGTCTACACAGGTATGAAGACCGGCTTCTTCCCTAAACCAGGTGTATCTGCGGAGACTGGGCAGGTCCAGATACAAGCCAAGCCTCACTATCCAAGCTACCTTGCCGTGAAAGTCCACTGCCTCTGACTACGGAAGGTCACTGCTACCTACCTTCGCCCCCTGTTTATTGATGACGGGCGGGGGAGGAAAAGAAGCGGATGGCGAGGCCAATCACCTTTCCTGTTTTACAATTGGTCGTAATAGGCTCGGAGTCCTGCCTCCTGCGGCGCCGCCAACAGGCTCTCGGGGCTGTCACTCGAGCCGTCGCTACCGCCCCTCGCCGTGGCCCCGCCCCTCGCCGTGGCTGGGATCTCGCGGGAAGAGCGGTGGGCACGGCTGTGGCTGAGTCTCCTGGCTGCTCGCAGAGCGGGAGGGCTCTCCTCACACAAGCGCTTCCTCGCGGAGAGACTGGAGCTGCGGCAGCCGCAGGCCTGGCCCGCCCCTTATCTGCCGCCCCCTTCTCTTCCTCAGGGCTCCCCAGTCAGCTCGCCCTCCGACGCTGCCCAGGTAAGGAAGCCCGGAGAGCGTCTCCGCGGAGGAGCGGTCGGGGAGCGGGGACCGTGAGCAGCCGGGGCAGGCGGGCTCCCGACGGGGGCGGCTCCGGGGGCGGCTCCCGGGGCAGCGCGGCGCTGCCTGGTGGGCTCCAGGCTTGGCCGGGTTCAGGAGTGCGAGGAGCGAGGAGGCGGTGTGGCGGGATCGGGTGCAGGCGCCCAAGGGCGGTGTAGTGGGTACCTGGGCTCCTTGGGGTGAGGAGGCGGTTTCTTGGGGTTCCTAGGTCTCTTCTGGCTTGGGGTGGGGGTGGGTGGTGGCGTAGTGGGTGCCTGGGCTTCGGGATCGAGGGAGATTTATCAGTCCTGAGGTTCCTTGAGGTGGTGTAGCGGGGTTCCGGGACAAGGGGACCCTTTATCGGGGTCCTTGGGGCTTTGGGGTCAGAAGATTCAGTTTAGCAAGATCTTAGGTCTCAGAAGGGGCAGATCGTTGGGGACTGGGGGGGGGGAATCTTTTGAGCGGGAGTAGGCATCTGTTTCTCATTCCTGGGACGAAGAAGCAGTATATTTGGGTTCCGGAGAGAAGGGTCTGTGTGTCGGGGTCTCCGGGCTAGAGGGCGATGTGTATGCGTCCTGCTAGGGCCGGGCTGCCTTGGTGGGCAGCTGGGGGCGGAAGGGTGTACCGCGGAGACCAGTGTCTTTACTGGGGGTTTTGCTTTGCCCAGAGGGGGGCGGTAACTTGGCATGATCTCCAGTCTTTTCGGGGGCGACAGGGCGAGTTAGAGGGTCCCCGGGTGATCTTGAATGGAGGGCGCGGCTCAGCAGGCGCTGGGTCGGCTCCGAGCGGGAGGGCGTTTTAGTGGCATCCTGAGCCGGTCCAGTACTCAGCCTGTGGCTGGTCAGCATCCTGGAACAGGTCTCTTTCCCTCTAGATGAGAGATACTCAGTACTTAATTGGAAGGTTGATCCGTGTTGTTGCCTAGTTGGAGAAATAGTGGGTTTGTTCTGCAGTTTTCTTTTCTCCGCCCCAGGATTCCCATGGGGGCGTGCTGGTCTCTCTGCTCTGGGAGCGAGAGTGGCACCTCCTTAGATGGGTATGTAGACTGTAGGTTCTTCAGGAGGCGGGTGTCCTCAGGTTGATCGTGGAAGCCGCTAAGGTTGGGGAAGACTGTGTGGTTTTGACTTCTCTCCGCTAGGTAGTCTGCTATGCTGATACTGCATTATTAGATCTGTACTAAAGTCTTTCTGAATGTTAGGCAGAGTCAAATGATACTGGGGAGTGTGTTCTGGCTTTTCTCTGTCCCTTGAAAGGCATTTGTGGAGAGGGATCACATCCAAGTAACTAACATATTGGAATTTGAAGTCCCAAAGCTAGAACTCTGCAAGTGTCATTTGAGACCTGTAAGGATGACTAACAGAGCTCTTTTAGAGAATCTTGCTTAACAGTTTTATTATAAAGGTACAGTTAGTCTTAAAATTTATTGCAGAATTCTTGGTAACTAGCCCAGACTTAGGTGGAATTCAAATAAGATGACCTGTATATATGTGAATGTGCTTTTTAAAAAATCTGTAAGTCAGAAAGTCTGCATTTGCCTGACAGTTGTTCTGGTTAGATAGCTGCTTTATCATAGAGGCCTGTAAATGAAGTCTGATGTGGTAGGCAGTGGAGCCTGTACTCATAATATTCTGTAATTTTAGGTAAACAGACAAATTTGAGTATGCCAAAGCAAAGAATTTTGCCTGCCTTAGTCTATTTCTTTTGATTTTAGAACCAGAAAGATTAGGGATAATGTACTTAATCCTTGAATCTTGCAGTCATTTAAAAAAGCAAAGGAATCCTACATAGCATTAGTTAACTCTTTGGAGAGCTTAGGGTTTTTTGTTTTTGTTTTTGTTGTAATTCAAACCAAAATACCTGATTTGATAGCTATAAAAACTGATCAGTTGAGCAGATATTTGTTTGGAACTACAGCTAAAAACAAACAAACAAAATGTACTTTTGGATGACAAATGATAAATTAAGCAGATTTCAATAACTTTTTTTTAAAAGCAGCTTTTCTAATTTCCAAATAAACATACAGATCCGTTAATAAGTATTTGATTATCTGTGAGGTGTCAAGCACTGGAGGTACATTCCAGCTCTCATATCACCTACATGGAGAGAAAAAAAGACAACAAATAAATAAATACATAAAATAATTGAGATGCTGATAAGGAAGAAATAAACACCATACTTGGGGTTAGCTCATACTTTTTATTTTATAACCCCTGAATGATAATGTAATCGATGTCTCTTGTGATAACAAGAAACCAAGGAAGATAATGATCTACCTTCTGAATTATTAAAGACTAAATTATCAGTAGAGTTTGGGTGTTAAATGTATATTTACTCTTTGAGGATTAGCACCTTTTGTTGTATAAGCATAAAAAAGTATGTAAGGACACACATCAAACTTATCAGTGTTTGGGGGATTCTTCAATAGAAAATTGCAGAGGCATGGAAGACAGCTATTAACTTTATACTTTTATATTATTGGAATCTATTACAACAAGCAGACATTAGTTAAGTGTAAATTTAGAGAAATCTAAAAATTAAAACATCTTGGTGGCTGTGAAATGTATTTATCATGCTTTTTGTCAGTGTTGCCACTTCTGCTTGTGTTACTAGTGAAGGAAAAAAATAAATTTCAAGGATCTAAAAATTATAGGCGTGGGGGGAGCACAACAAAATAAGAAAAAGACTGAGACCTGAGTAAAATGTTAAAACATGTTAAAGATGTTGGAAATTTAATTATATAAAGATAAATTAATCTTAGGCTTTTCTTCTTCCCAATTTAATTGTTTCCTGACTTCAAGAAAGTAAATTTTTAGACTCCCTAGAGAAAAATAGGGTGTGTTTTTATGGCAGAGTAGGAGGTGTTCTTATTATGGCACAGACTTCATAAAGAGATTTCTTTTTGTCACACACATGCACATCTGATAGATATGTTTTTCTTGTGAGGCATATGAAACATAAAAATAGTTTTATGGTTCATTATTACACTGATGAAAGTGACAATACCACAGTGTCTTTTGGATTATCATTCAAAATTCTAGAACCATAAATATGATATACTAAAGCAGTTTCTAGAAAGGAACTCTTGAGATATGAATTCCAGTCTTCACTGTGCAACTAACTATATATGACCTTAAGGTAATTCCTTAGTCTCTTAGGGCCTGTTTCCATATACATAAAATTAAAGCAAGAGAGGTCCCTGTCAATAATCAACATAAACTCCCAATTCCAAGGATTCTATTGCATTGATTTTTATGTTGCAGAGCTACAGTATTATATGTACAAAAAGGGATAGATATCGTAAGAGTAGCTAGTTCTCAGGATATAACTAGTTCCATATAATTTTTCTATATCATACTTAATTTCAGAAGCCTCTTACTTTTTAAGATATATAGGAAGTTCTTAATTCCAGAATATACATTCATGAAGGTAAATGATTTCCTTTTGATAATTTAGCTTTATCTGTTAAAGCATTGTTATTTTTATTCTGATCCCTGGTTCTATAGTAGAATATCTATATGACAATGTAATGGCCTTATTTAACTCTGATTGTAGAATGAGCTCTCTAGTGGTTGAGCCCCTTTAATCCATCTTTTATACTACTGCCAAGGTGAGTTTTCTAAAGTGAAAATCTGTTCAATGCTTATTTCTTAAAACCCATACTTCTTTTTTACGTACAGCATTTAGTCCTAACAATTTATCGTTACAAGGCTCTTCATCATCTGGCTTATCTCTTGCCTTTCTTCCACCGTAAACCTCAAACATTCACTGAAAGAGCCATACTGTTTCCTGATTTGGAGCCTTTTCATGTATTCCCCCCTTCTGCTTAGGATGTTTTTCTTCTGTCTTGCTGACAAAGGCTACTGATTTTTCAAGATACAACTTAAGTAGTACTATTAGCTCTTTAAGTCTTCTGTCCCCTGCTCCCCGCTCTTCCCACCCCACCGGCTTGTTCACTCTCTATGTCTTGTTTCTTAGTATGCTGTAATTATAATATTTATATCTGTCTCCTCTAGTCAAAGGCAGGTTTATATTTGTCTTATTACTTTTTGAATCTCTATCACTTATTTTACACTGTTGGCTCTCATTACATGTTTGAACTCTCAATGCTACAATCATGTCTTTACAATATCTGAGACGAATTAAGCCCAAATCTCATTCTTGTCCTATTTTTCAAAAATTTTGGTCTTTCTAAATTATCTTATTTTCTTGCCTCAATAACCTCAAACTGACATTAGATCTGTAGTTCTTATCCTCATATTTAAGAAACGAGACTCCCAAACTCTAGGAGTTAAGGGTTACTTTGTTAAAGTTGCAGAAAAGTCTTGCAAAATTTTGAGGCAACCACTAATCCCTATATCTAAAATTGCCAAGAGAGTTTTGAATTAGTTTGGGTATTTCAGATCTTGGGCATCAGTGATTTGGTAGATATTTTACCTTGGCTACTTTCTATATGAGAAATGACTGTTGCCCATGTGTGGGCGTAATAATTGCTTTACATACATTGCCTTTAATTTTCAAAACAAATCCTGAACATTTAATAACTTAGGGTCATTATCTACTAAGAAGCAGGCTATGAATAGATCCAGGTCTATCTTACTCCCAATTCTATGATTTTTCAAAATACTACACTGTTTTCTGAATATGAATGCTTATTTTTATTTATTTATTTATTTGTTTATTTATTTATTTTTTTAGCTGAGCCATCTTGCCACCTGTTCGCAGCTCAGCGGCAGCTCAGCTTGGGCCGGACTCGAACCGCTGTTGCTCAGAGCTCAAACCTTTGAGCGAGCTCTTAACCAACTGAGCCACTGAGCCGGCCCTATGACTGCTTATTTTAAATTATTAATAGATACTTGACTCATTTTATAAATTGAAGAAGTAGGTTGTAAGGTCTATCCATTCATTTTTTTCAAAAAAGATAAAGTAGAGAATTTGAGATTGGACTTTAGAGACCGTTTAGTCTAATTCCCTCATGTAGCATACATATGAGGGAACTGACATATGAGAAGTTGAATGACTTGCTCAAGAGCACACAATTAATTAGTGAAGAGTTTCTTTGTTAGGCTAGTTGTGAACATTGATGTTATAAAACCATGATTTGAAAGGAATACCAGATGCCAGACCCCCCTCTGCCCCCCACAAAAAAAAAAAAAAGCCTAGAGAGGCTTTTAGAAAAAGTGATGTTCAGGATCTCAGAATCTTAAGGTCATGGCTCAGAGAAAATCCTGACTTTGGATCATGACACATGGAGATGCCTCAGTGCCTTTATTCAACTAGTTCCCTAGTCTTAGTTTCCTTCCTTCCTCTTTTTATTTAAAAATATTTATCCATATTTGACTAATTTTTAATGCCTGATGAAGTTGTTATTAGCATCAGCCTTACCAGTAACCATTTAAATGCCAACCGTAGGCCAACTACTAGGAATACAAAAAAGCATAAAATCTAGTCACTGCCCTGAAGAGGCTTGGTTTGTTTGGGAGTGGAAGGCAGTATATATTTAATTACATGGTAGTGTATAAAGATGCCATGAATGATACAGCTCTAGGAGCTGAGAAGATTAGATAAGTGTGGACTGGGCTACTGGTTATAGAAGTTTTTATGTAGAAAAGGTTTGTCTTAAGTTAGTCCTTAAATGAAGAGTTGGAGTGGTATAAAAGGAAAAAACTGGGGAAAAGAACTTCTCACTGTTTTTTGTGTGTTTTTTTTTTAACTTTACCCTTGCTCAACTTCCCTTCAGCCAGTGGCCTCCTTGCTGTTTCAGAAGGCCTAAAATGATAACATGTTTTTCCAGATATCCATATGTCTCCCTGTCTACTTCCTTCAGGTATTAATATCACTCCTTCTATGAGGCCTTTACTGACTACCTTGTTTAAAATTACAATATCCCTTTCACACATACTCTTCCCATTCCTCTTCCCTGCTTTGTTTCTTTTTGTGTGTGTTTTGCTATACAAGATGCTTTATACATTTTTTGTCTTTCTACCCCTAGTATAATTTAAGATCTATGAGGGCGGGGATTTCTACCCATTTTGTTCAATGCTATATTCCCAGCACCCAGAGCAGTACCTATTACAAAGTAGGTGCTAAAATTTTTGTTGAATGAATATGAAATTGAATTTTAGAGCAGGAATGTGATAGAGCAGGAATGTGAAGATCATTTGATCTAACGTTCTCCCTTTTCTTTCCTTCTTTCCCCCCCTGTTTCCTTCCCTCCCTTCCAGTAAAGTACAGAAATCATAAACAACTCCATGAATTCTATATATGTAAACATGTACTCACCAACCAGATCAAGATACAGAACACTTCTAGGACCTTAGAAGCCTTTCTCACGCTCTCTCCTAGTCATTACTTCCCACAGGTAACCACTGTTCTGACCTCCAGCACAATAGATTAATTCTGCTTATTCCTGAACTTCATGTAAATGGAATCAAATAATTTTTTAAATATCTGGTTTCCTTTGTTCAACATTAGGTCTGTGAGAGTCATCCATGTTTTTAGAGTTAGCAGTAGTTCATTCTTTTTCATCATTGTGTAGTATTCCATTTTATGAGTATATATTTTTCTGTTCTGTTGATAGATATTTGGGCCATTTCCAGTTTTTAGCTCTTAGGAAGCTACTATGAACAATTTTGTACTTATCTTTTGGTGGACATAAGGATTCATTTCTTGGCTAACTATCTAGGAATTGACCTCATCTATAGATGGATGGATAGATAGATGGATAGATAGATAGATAGATAGATAGATAGATAGATGCATAGATACACACACAGATAATTCTTAATCTCACTGGTTCTTAGCACATGCTAGATGATCATTAAATGACCAAAGATAAATTACTAACTAATCATGTACTGTGAGAGTATCTCAAATTTACTAAAAATATTGAAGAACAGTGTCTGGTTCATGCTTTTTTTCTTATATCTAACATGTAGTACTTAACTTTTTCCAGTCCCTATACTTTTCTCTTTCCTGTTGCTTTGCCTTTTTTAAAGACCATATTCTTTGTTACTTGCTCTCCCTCCTCCAGAAGATGGGAGACATATGTGCAGAAAAGAGAAAATTCAAATTAATTAATTTCAAGATATGAATTTCAGACCTGGTTGGCTCTTTTCATATATTTTTTCAACAGTAAAAGTCATTTCTTTCTGACAGTTTGGTTTTACCATACATTATATAGTTCCCGCTAGTCTATACAGTTTGAAATTAATGGGTAGAAAAACTATGAATCTGTTTTTGATTCCTTTCATGTGTTACTAATGTATGTTTGGGGATATGTGAAAAAAAGGCTTTATTTGATGACCTTAAGTCATGTTAGAAGTGGCTTTATGGTGAAGAATGCAAATGAGACCTCCTACAATAATAGAAGAAATCTTGAGAGTATTTTTCTCATTCAGAAAAGTTTTCAATTTCATTTTGAAGTGATTTCTAAGCTAAGACTTGAAAGATGAAACAAGGTGTAAGAAACAAGGTGGGTGGGAAACCCCATAGGGAATGGGGTGGTAAAAGAGCACTGTAGGTAGGGACCTGAATTTGCAGAGAGAGAGCAGGCCAGATTTGGGATTCTCAGGCAATTCAGGAAGGCTAGAGTCATGGATTTCAAACTATGTGCATATGAATCTCCTGGTAGGAGTGGGGTTCATGAATTTGGAATTCCAACATGTTCACAGGTGATGGAGATGTTGCTGGTTCAAGGATCACATTTTGCAAACCACTAGGCTAGAGCATAGGAAGCAAATGAGAAGGAAGGAATAGGGAGTAAAAGCAGGACCATATCATGAGGGATCTTATAATCAATGTAAGGAATTTGGATTTAAAGCGGTGGTAATCCAGTGAAGGGTGCTAAGCATAATAGTGACTTCCTGAGATTTGTGATTTATGAGTGTGCAACTAGTGCTGGAAATAATTTGGGGGGTAAACTCTATCTACATTTGAAACTACAGATTAGTTAATATCTGAGAAATGATAATTGACCCATTCATTAATAAGTATCATTTCTCCCATTAGCAGACTCAATCTGTTTAAAGGAAAAGTTTGGTTATATTTATTAATTTAGATATTATACGTTTAATCAGTTCCTTCCAGAGATGTTATTTATCCTAATAAGTATTATAATTTAACACATAATACGTTATTAATTCTATTTGATGGAGTTTAAATTTTGTCCATATTTTACCATATGATAGTCTTCTTATAGAAAAAGGTTTTCTTTTTTATTGTATTGATTTAAAAATAAACTAGTTGGGGGCTGGCCGAGTGGTGCGATGGTTAAGAGCTGACTTGGGACGCCAGAGGGCCCCGGTTCAGATCCCCCATATGAGGGTCAGTGACACTGCCCTCTACAGCTAAGATGCTGAACAGCAGCTCAACCTGGAGCTGGGCTGCTGTGAGTCCCCTGCGTCTGCGTAGGCTATAGCCCCTGCTGCAGTGGGTTGCCATGGGCTACCGTGTGTAGCCAGCAGCCAGCGTGAGCGGCCAGCAGCCACAGTGAGCGGCCG
>NW_017731460.1:3422754-3432406 GCF_001890085.2 Hipposideros armiger
CAGTTCTTAACCATCACGCCACTCAGCCGGCCCTCAAACCTAATTTTTAATAGCAGCATAATATTCTTTTAAGTGGATGTATAATGATTTAACCATTCCCAATTATTGAACATTTTATTCCTTGGCTGATAATGTTGATGAAAATCTTTGTGCATAAACCTTTCTCCATACTTGATTATTTTCTTGGAATAGGAATAAAAAGGCCCAGTCAAAAGGTAAGAACTTAAAAAAATTATAGATACTGACACATTACTTTCTAGAAAGGTTATGCCAATTTGTATGCCAATAATTCAATATTTTAAAAAGTTTTTCTAATTCGGTAAGCAAAAATGATCTTCCTTTAAGTTGTATTTCTTTGATTATAAGTGAAGTTGAGCATTTTAAATTATTTTTAAAATATTTTTAAGGTTATTAAAAGATAATGCTTCATTATTTTTAAGGTGAAATATTTTAATTAGAATTAATATTTATTGTAGTTTTTCCTTTTAATCGATAAATTAATTTTTTGAGTAGTTATTACAAAAACATACAAAAGTCAAAGATCCAAACAGTTGCCCACAGGCAATCACTGTTATCATTTTTTCTTTTGTGTATTTCCAGAGGTGGTGTAGATCATTTGTGTGTATGTATATGTCAAAACATTAGATGAATTATGGAGAACATTCATTAAAATACTGTCTAGTTCAGATGTGGTATTGTGTATATTAAATTGTGTAGTAAAAATTAGAAAGGGTCTAAAAATGATTAGTATCTGGCTACTGGCCCAGAAGGAAGAAAAGCAGGGTCTAGCAGTCTTTGGCAGTAATTTTCTATAAGACAAGTGGCCTTAGCTCTTTTTATTATTGGATCGATTCTTTGACAATAGCACTTCTGTTTATAGTACTGATTCTATAGTACTGTTCCAAAAAGGAAAGCCAAGTTTTTGAAAATTAGTCGTTTGATACCTGAAAGAAACTCTTTAAAATACAAAAGCTATTTGGAGGTATTTAAGAGAACATTTAGGGGAAAGATACTTTATTCTTAGGTATTTTGGGATTTCTTTGCTTGATGGTTACAGTTTTAGCAGAATTTTCATGATTTTGCTGCTTAATAGTAAAAGTTTAAGCTTGAATAATTCCAAATAAAATTCATCATTTTCCTAAACTCTTTTTACCTAATTCAAAAACCAGTTAGCCAGTGCCCCATCTAAAGATGTCAGCGGCCTGGTCTCTAGGACCTGTGACTATGTTTTGTTATATGGTAAAGAATAATTAAGGTTGCTGATAAAATTACAGTTGCTAATAGCTCAACTAACTTTAATACAGGGAGGTTATCCTGAATTATCTAGGTGGCCCCGATGTAATATCAAAGGTCTTTAAAAGGGGAAGAGGGGCCGGCCAAGTGGCGTGTTGGTTAGGAATTGGCTTGGGACGCCAGCTCTGAGCAGCAGGGCCCCGGTTCGGATCCCACATGCGGGCCAGTGATGCTGCGCCCCCTACAGCTAAGATGGTGAACAACAGCTCAACCTGGAGCTGGGCTGCTGTGAGCTACCACAAGTGGCTGGCAGCCAGCGTGAGCTGCCATGAGCTGCCATGATTGGCTGTCCAATGACTGGCGAGCGACTGCCTCACCCGGGAAGAACACAATGAAGGTACCAACATGGGCCAGTGAAGTGACGTCCTCCACAACAAAACTGAAGAACAAAAGGACAGCAACTTGTCTGTTCCCCATTCCCAATTCCCCAAAGCTGTTCCCCTCCCCCAACCCCCCAATAAAATCAATCAATCAATCAATCAATCAATCAATCAATAAACGGGGAAGAGGGAGACAGAAAAGGAGACTCAGAGCAGAGCTGTGATGATGGAAAATGAGCGGGATAAACCCTATGTTGCTGCCTTTGAAGATGGTGGAAGGGGCCACAAACAAAGGAATGCAGACAGCCTTCGCGGTTCTCAACCTGTGGGTCGCAACCCCTTTGGGGGTCGAACGACCCTTTCACAGGGATCGCCTAAGACCATCGGAAAACAAAATGATATTTACATTACGATTCATAACAGTAGCAAAATTACAGTTATAGAGTAGCAATGAAAATAATTTTATGGTTAGGGGTCACCACAACATGAGGAACTGTATTAAGGGGTCGCGGCATTAAGAAGGTTGAGAACCGCTGCTCTAGAAGCTGGAAAAGACAAGGAAATATTCTCCCCTGGGGCCCTGCTGACATCTTGATCTTAGCCCAGTGGGACCCATGTTGGACTTCTGACCTAGAGACCTGCACCTTAATAAATTTGTGTTGTTTAAAAAACAACAAAACAAAAACAGCCATGTTATAAGCATACTTTTAAAACATTTTCAGGCTAATAGTATAGTAGTAATTTGTCTCATATATCAAAGATCTTAATGAGCTTGACTTGAATGCCGCTGCTAAATAAATGGTTTGAGCAATGAGAGTCAGAGGTGTTAATTGGATTGTACAGAGCTTTAATGCTTTAAGGAAAAGATATTTGCTTTTGGGATAGATGTTGTTAAGGCCCTTGTTTCCAAAAATAAAAATTTGGGCTGACTATTGTTTATTGAATACTAACTCTCTGTGTGGCCCAGGATAAGTAGGGGTATTATGCGAGGGCCTACTTGCTGGAATTCGTGTCTCCTATTCCAGATTAATTATAGGGCTGTACAGGCTGCTAAAGAATTTGCACTTAATAGTGGTGGTAATATTTGAGGAGTTTTAAGAAAAAATTTATCACAGGTGGGAAAAGATAATCTGGATTATAAAAAAATGTTTAGTTTTGCAGTAGATATATCTTTCTAGGAGGATTGCTAGGATAGTACAGAGAATTCCCATGTGCTTTTCACCCAACTTCCCCTAATGCTAACATCTTATATAACCATGATACATTTATCAACACTAAGCAATGCATCCTAATTTTTAAAAGAATACAGCAAATCTTGTTTCTGAACACCTACTATGTGTAAAAGAGTGTTTTAGCTGCTGAAGTATGTACAATGTTGGAAAGCAAGTAAAGGTTGCAAATAGCAATAGTAAACTGATGACCTTGGTGTCATTCCTGAGTAAATTCTTAGATGATTGAACACATGTACAACGGGTACTTAACACAGTGATCACTAGGAGCCAGCATGGGTTCACAGAGAACAATTCGTGCCACACTAACCTCACTTCTTTTCTTCTAGGGTAAGTAAATATTAGGAGATATTCTGGCCATAGTCTATCTAGAATTATAGCTACATTTATAGATTTTTAATTTTGTGCTAGACATTGGGTTAAATGTTTTACATAGATTGCCTCATTTAGTCCTGGTTTACAAATAAGGAAAGGGACCCCAAGTTTATACAGTTATATATTTGACAGACTTTTATGATATTTTTGTAAACCATAAAATGTAGTCTGAATAATTACACAGGTAGGTGAATTTGTAATTGATTAATGAGCTGATGTTAAAAATAAACTGCAGAGCCAGCTGAGTGGCGCGTTGGTTAAGAACTGGCTTGGGACGCCAGAGGGCCCCGGTTCGGATCCCACATATGAGGGCCAGTGACACTGCCCTCTACAGCTAAGATGCTGAACAACAGCTCGACCTGGAGCTGGGCTGCTGTGGGTAGCTGGTGGCAGTGTAGGCTGCAGTCCCCTGCTGCAGTGGGCTGCCATAAGCTACCATGTGTAGCCGGCAGCCAGCGTGAGCGGCCAGCAGCCGCCGTGAGCGGCCGTACAGAAGCCGGCGACTGATATGCCTCACCCGGGAAGAGCGCAATGATGGTGCCAGCTTGGGCCAGTGAAGCAACATCCTCCACAACTGAAGAACAAAACAACAGCAACTTGTCTGTTCCCCTTCCCCCGATTCCCCAGTGCTGTTCCCCTCCCCCAATTCCCCAATAAAATCTTTAAAAATAAAATAAAAAATAAACTGCAGTTTATTCTTAGTGGTGTGCCTCTGGATGCTATCTTCCCCCATGTCCTATTTAAGATATTTATCAGTTACTGTAAAAATTGTGAGGGGGCTTGCTAGTCTGTTATGTGACAGAATCACCATCCTCCCCTACCCCACCCTGCCCCTTTATTTGTAATAATTAGAACAAAAGACTGTCTCTAAGAAAATATTTGTTATAATAATTTTATATTTGATATGTATGTATTTGTAATTGAATATTTTTTTAAAATTCTGCTCAAATAACAGAGTTGGAGACTTGGCAGGCTAACAGCAGTAGGTGGGGGTTTTTTTTGTTTTGTTTTGTTTTTTAAGCCGGTGTGTGCCTGGTTATGTCTTATTTGTTTGAAGTTGGTGAGTCAGTGGTTTATTATAACTGCCCCAAAGGATAACACCCGCTAAAAACATTATTTTGAAGCATGTTGTCCAAAACATAATTGATTATTTTTTTGTATCTGCATTTAGCTTAGTGTTCTCAGTCCTATTTGTCACATTTTAAGGACAGCATTGATAAACAGTGTATTCAGAGGAGAATAATCAGTATGAAGCAGTGTCTTGAAACTGATACTTGCAAAATAATTTAAATATTTAAGATTTTCAGCCTGGAAAAAAGAACATTTTATTGGGGTATATGAAAGTGCTTTTAAAATTGGGTAATTGAATGATCTTTAAAATTCTTCCTGTCTCAAATCTGAACACACAAAGGAATGGCATATGGAAGAGGGATTAAAACATATCTTTTGCATCCCTAGAGACTAGAACAAGGAACAATGAATGAAAGAGGAAGGGAAATATTGGTACATAATGATGTTTTTAACAGTTGAAATGAAAATAGAGTGAACATTCTGTCATTGAGACATTCAAGCATGCACTCAGTAGAGTTTAAAATCAAGCTATCCTCTAAGGAATTTACCAACTCCAACCTTTTTTTTCTTTCTTCATTGATTATAACTCCCCATAGCAAAACTTTCTCTTAGGTACATCACTTGTTCTCACCACCTTGTGGCTTCATATAATATCAACTGTTAGTAATAAAATATAATAATAATAACAATAATAAGCAAATTGAAAAACAATAGCAGAGCATTTTTCACCAGCCAGATTGACGATTAAAAAGTTCAGTAATAGAGAATAATGACAAGGATATGTAGAATCACTCACTCTCATACACCAGAAGCAGGAATGTAAACTTATGCAGTTTCTTTGGAGGACAAGTTGGCTTTACTTATTCAAATGATAAATGTTCATACTTTTTGACTCAGTAATTTCAAAGACTTGATCTCTGTTAATTATAAATGGTATTCATTACATTGCTCAAAGCGCAAATTACTCTTAGTATGGGTCTGGTTAAATAAATGATGGTACACCACACAATGGGATGTCACACAGACACAAAATGAAAGAAAAAGGAGCACTTTTGCATGAGCTCATCTCTAAGACATTGTGTGAAAAAATAAGTTGCAGGACAATGTTTATGGTAGGCTATTACTGTGAAAAAGTAAATTGTGTATTTGTGGGTGTAAATACACATACATATGCTCACATTAATAAACACATTCATGCTGCTATGTGCATAGATTTTTCTGGAAGGATACACAAGAGGGAGCAGTAGTTGCTTCTGGAGAGGTGCTAGGAGATTAGAAGTCTGAGGTCTCAGTAAGACTTTGGTTTGCTTTGGTTGTGTACATTTTTATACTGCTTGAATTTTTTCTTTTTTGTCAAGAGTGTATTGTAAAAAAACTTTTTTTATTATGAAGTAATTATAGATCACAGGAAGTTCCAAAATTAGTACAGAGAGGCTCCATGTACCCTTCATCCTATTCCCCCCAATGGTAACATTTTACACAACAGAAAATTGACATTGGGACAATCTATAGATCTTATTCAGATGTCACCAGTTTTACATGTACTCGTGTGTGTGTGTGTGTGTGTGTGTGTGTGTGTGTAATTCTTTGCAGTTTTATCATATGTGTAGATTTGTGTAATCACATCACAATTGAGATACAGAGCTCTTCTATCACCGAAAAGTCACATCCCATTATATCCCGCTATAGTCACATCCATCCCCCTAACCTCTAGCTATCTATCACTAATCTGTTCTCCATCTCTGTATTTTTTCATTTCCAGATGTTATATAAATGGAATCATACAGCATGTAACCTTTGAGACTGACTTTTCTTACTCCGCATTATTCCCTTGAAATTTATACAAGTCGTTGCATGTACCAATAGTTCCCTTTTATTGATGGACATTGGGGTGGTTTCCAATTTTTAGCTATTAAAAAATACAGCTGCTATCAACATTTATGTTCAAGTTTGTGTGGATGTGAGTTTTCATTTCTCTGGGATAATTTTCTAGGAGTGTGAATTGCTGGGTAATTTGGTTAAGTGTATTTAAGAAAGTGTGAAGTGTATATTAAGAAACTGCCAAACCATTTTCCAAAATGGTGCACCATTTTACATTCCCATCAGCATTGTATGAGAGGCCTAGTTTCTCTGTGTTCTTTAGCATTTGGTATTGTCACTTTTTTATTTTAGGGGTTCTAATAGGTACATAGTGGTATATCATCATGGTTTTAATTTGCATTTTTCTGGTGAACAATGATGTACGAGGTGTGATAAAAAAACATGAATGTTCAAATAAAAATTTATTACAGTAAAAGACACTTTGCCATTAATGCCTCTCAAAATACTCCCCCTCACTTCAAACACACTTATCGCATCGTTCTTGCCACTTTCTGAAGCAGTTCTGCAAGTCTCTTTCATGAGTGTCTTTCATTGCACTGCTGTGGCTGTCTCCATGTCCTGAGTTGATTCAAAACGTTTTCCTTTCATGGTCATCTTGACTTTGGGAAGAGCCAGAAGTCTCATGGTGCCAGATCCAGTGAATAAGGTGGATGAGGACACACCGTAATGTTTTTATTTGACAGAAATTGCCATACCAGAAGCAATGTGTGATGCAGAATGTTGTCATGATGGAGGATGAAACCGTTTGCCCATTTCTCAGGCCGGCACACTTTAAAATACACCTTCTCTCAACCGAAGCTCACACTTGACTGACTGCACCAAACAAGTTGAAACTTGTCATACACTGTTACTAAGGTTAGATGTGCCACGTCTGTATTAAAGATCCCTGCCTTTCCATTGGGTGGCACTTGGCAGCAGCATTCACCTTATTTTGTGATCACGCATCACACATATTATTATATTTGCCATCTGCGTATCCTCTTTGATGAAATGTCTCTTCATGTCTTGTGCTCATTTTGTAACTATTTTTTTTTGTTTTTTTACTGTTGAATTTGGAGTTCTTTTATGTACTCTAGATCAGGGGGGTCAGCACACTGCGGCTCGCGAGCCACATGCGGCTCTTTGGGTATGTACACGTGGCTCTGAAGTAAAATTGAAAAGGAAAATAAAACTATCATAGTTTCATTTATAAAATTTTTAAAGGATATTACATAATGGTGATTTCATTTGTTTTATGGCTCTCAAATAATTTTTTTTATTAGTTTCAGGTGTACAGAACAATACAATAGTTTGAATAATTTTTAAATTGTTGTGAGGGACAGGATTGGCTCTTCCGTCTCTAAAGTTTGCCGAACCCTGCTCTAGATAGGAGTCCTTTGTCATATAAGCGGTTTGCAAATGTTTGTCTATTTCATCTAAGTTGTCAAATTTATTGGCATAAGTTGATTATCATGTTTTCTTATAATCTATAGAATCTGTAGTGATGTCACTTATTTCATTTGTAATATTGGTCATTTGTCTCTTTTTTTCTCGATCAGTCTGGCTAGAGGTTTATCAATTTTATTGCTGTTCTCAAAGAATCAGCTTTTGGGTTCATTGATTTGTCTCTATTATTTCTATTTTTTGTTTTGTTGGTTTCAGCTTTGATCTTTATTATTTCTTCTGCTTACCTTGGATTTAATTTGCTCTTCTTTCTCTAGTTTCTAAAAGGTAGAAACTTAGGGCATTGATTTGAAAGCTTTGTTCTTTTCCAAATGTGAGCGTTTACTGCTATAAATTTCTCCTTAACTACTGCTTTAACAGAATCCCACAAATTCTGATATGTTGTGCTTTTCTTTTCATTCAGTTAATAATGCCTTCTAATTTGCTTCCCCCCTTATTTAACTCACTATCTAGAAGTGTGTTCTTGGGCTAGCCAAGTGGCGCACTGGTTAAGAATTGGCTTGGGATGCCACCACTGAGCAGCAGGACCCCACTTCGGATCCCACATGAAGGATCAGTGACTCTGCGCCCTCTACAGCTAAGATGGTGAACAACAACTCTACCTGGAGCTGGACTGCCGTGAGCCGCCGCAACGGCATAGGCTGCAGTGGGGCTGCAGTGGGCTACCATAAGCCACCATGAGTGGCCAGCAGCCAGCGGGAGCTGCCGGGAGGAGCCGTCCAATGGCCAGCAAGCAACTGCCTCACCCGGGAAGAGTGTAATGATAATACCAAGATGGGCCAGTGAAGTGATGTCCTCCACAACTGGACTGAAGAGCAAAAGGGCAGCAACTTGTCTGTTTCCCTTCCCCGATTCCCCCACCCCCAAAAAAATCTTTTAAAAAAGTGTGTTAATTTCCAGATACTTGAAGATTTTTCTAAGATCTTTCTGTTATTGATTTCTAATTTAATTACATTGTGATTAGAGAACATACTTTGTATAACTTGAATAATTTTGAATTTATTTAGCCTTGTTTTGTTGCGCAGAATATGGTCTCTCTTCATAAGTGTTCTCTGTACTCTTGAGAAGTGTGTGTATTCTGTTGCTTTTGGGTAGAGTGTTTTAGAAATGTCAGTCAGATCAAGTTGATTGATAGTGTTGTCCAAATTTACATTAATAATGTATAACTATTACCACTTTCTAATTCCAGAATATTTCATCACTGCAAAAGGAAACCTTGTACCCTTTAAACAGCCCCTAGCAACCATTAATATACTTTCTGTTTCTATGGATTTGCCAATTCTGGATATTTTATATAATGGAATCATGCAATATTTGCCCTTTTGTGTCTTGCTTTTTTTCATTTAGCATATTGTTTTCAAGATTCATCCATGTTGTAGCATGTATCACTACTTCATTACTTTTTATGGCTGAATGATACTTCCTTGTATGGGTATAACACATTTTGTTTATCCACTCATTCATTGATGAACATTGGGTTGTTTCTACTTTATGGCTATAATGAACACTGCTACTGTGAATATCAGTGTAAATTTTTTTGTTTAAACATCTGTTTTTAATTTTTGGATGTATCTAAGAATGAAACTGTTGTGTAATATGGAAATTACATGATTAACTTCTTGAGGAATTACTATACTGTTTCCATGGTGGCTATAACATTTTACATTCCCACCAGCAATGGATGATGGTTCCATTTTCTCTACATCCTTGATGTTGTTATATATTTTTAAATTATAGCCATTCTAATGGGTATGAAGTGGCATTTCATTGTGGTTTTGATTTGCATTTCTCTAATGACTAGTGATACAGAGCATCCTTTCTTGTGTTTATTGGCCATTTGTATACCTTTCTTGGAGAAATATCAAATCTTTTGCCTAATTTTTAATAGGGTTGTTTTTTTATTGTTGAGTTGTAAGAGTTGTTTATGTATTCTGGATACTAGAGCCTTGTCAAACATGATTTGAAAATTATTTTCTCCCATTCTGTAGGTTTTCTTTTTACTTTCTGATAGTATCTTCTGATGTTGAAAATTTTTTTTAA
>NW_017731460.1:3438621-3443018 GCF_001890085.2 Hipposideros armiger
CTGTGAAGCCATCTGGTCCAGGACTTTTGTTTGTTGGAAGCTTGTTGATTTCTGATTCAATTTCTTTGGTAGTTATCAGTCTGTTCAGAGTTTCTGTTTCTTCTTGGTTCAGACTTGATAGATTGTATGCTTCTAGAAATTTATCCATTTCTTCCAGATTGTCGAATTTTTTGGCATATAGTTGCTTGTAGTATTTTCTTAAAATTTTCTGTATTTCTGTGGTATCTGTTGTCACGTCTCCTCTTTCATTTCTGATTTTATTAATTTGAGTCCTCTCTCTCTTTTTCTTGGTGAGTCTGGCTAAAAGTTTGTCAATTTTGTTTATCTTTTCAAAAAACCAGCTCTTAGTTTCATTGATCTTTTGTATTGTTCTTTTTTTTTTTGTCTCTGTTTCATTTATTTCTGCTCTGGTCTTTATTATTTCCTTCCTTGTACTCCCTTTGGACTTGTTTTGCTGTTTTTTCTCCAGTTCCCTTAGGTGCAAAGATAGTCTGTTGATTTGAAATTGTTCTTGTTTCTTTAGATAGGCCTGCATTGCTATGAATGTCCCTCTTATGACTGCTTTCACTGCATCCCATAGATTTTGGGTTGTTGTGTTTTTATTTTCGTTTGTCTCAAGATAGCTTTCAATTTCTTCCTTGATCTCATTTTTGACCCACTCGCTTTTTAGTAGCATGTTATTCAGCCCCCATGTATTTGTGTGCTTTCTGAGTTTCTTCTTATAATTGATTTCTAGTTTAATAGCATTATGGTTGGAGAAGATGCTTGATATGATTTCAGTCTTCTTAAATTTATTCAAGACTTGTTTTGTGGCCTAACATGTGGTCTGTCTTGGAAAATGTTCCATGTGCACTTGAGAAGAATGTATATTCTGTTGTTTTGGGGTGAAATGCTCTAAAAATATCGATTAAATCCAGCTGGTCTAAAGTGTCATTTAATGTCACTGTTTCTGTGTTGATTTTCTGCCTGGAGGATCTGTCCATTGGTGACAATGGGGTGTTGAAGTCCCCTACTATGATAGTGTTACTGTTGATCTCTGTCTTTACGTCTGTCAAAATCTGTTTTATATATTTACAGTTCCTATGTTGGGTGCATAGATGTTTACTAGGGTTATGTGCTCTTGTTGAATCGATCCCTTTATTATTATGTAATGCCCTTGTTTGTCTTTTATTGTAGTCTTCATTTTAAAGTCCGTTTTGTCCAAAGTAAGTATTGCTACTCCCGCTTTTTTCTCATTTCCATTTGTGTGAAATATCTTATTCCATCCCTTTACTTTCAGTCTGTGTGTGTCTTTTGATCTGAGATGAGTCTCTTGTAAACAGCATATGCATGGGTCCTNTGCTTCACTGGCCCATGTTGGCATCATCATTGAGCTCTTCCTGGGTGAGGCAGATCGGTTGCCAGCCTCTGGATGGCCACTCCGGCAGCTCTTCACAGCTCACACTGGCTGCTGGCTGCTCACACTGGTTGCCGGCCACACACGGTAGCTTATGGCAGCCCACTGAAGCAGGGGCTGCAGCCTACACCATCACTGGTGACTCACAGCAGCCCAGCTCCAGGTCGAGCTGTTGTTCAGCATCTCAACTGTAGAGGGCAGTGTCAGTGGCCCTCGTGTGGGATCCGAACTGGGGCCCTGCTGCTCAGAGCTGGTGTCTCAAACCAGCTCTTAACCAATGTGCCACTCGGCCGGCCCCCTGATTCCTTCTTCTGATGGTTTATTATTGGTGTATACAACACAACTGATTTCTGAATATTAATTTTGTATTCTGCTACCTTACTAAATTCATTTATCAGTTCTAACAGTTTTTTGGTGGAATCTTTGGGATTCTCTCTATATAGTATCATTTCATCTGCATATAATGACAGCTTTACTTCCTCCTTTCTAATTTGGATGCCTTCTATTTCATTTTCTTTTCTCATTGCTGTGGCTAGAGCTTCCAGAACTATGTTGAATAGAAGTGGTGAAAGTGGGCAGCCTTGTCTTGTTCCTGATCTTAAGGGGAAAGCTTTTAGTCTTTCCCCACTGAGTATGATGTTTGCTGTGGGCTTATCATACATGGCCTTTATTATGTTGAGATAGGATCTCACTATTCCCACTTTGCTAAGAGTTTTTAACATAAATGGTTGCTGGATTTTTGTCAAATGCTTTTTCTGCATCTATTGATATGATCATATGATTCTTATTTTTCATTTTGTTAATGTGATGTATTACATTACATTTTGCAGATATTGAACCAAACTTACATACCAGGAATGAATTCAATTTGCTAGTATTTTGTTGAGGATTTTTGCAGCTATGTTCATTAGGGATATCAGCCTCTAGTTTTCTTTTTTTATAATATCTATGTCTGATTTTGGGATCAGAGTAATTGTGTGGCCTCATAAAATGTGCTTGGGAGCCTTCCCTCCTTCTGTATTTTTTGGAATAGTTTGAGGAGAATAGGTATTAATTCTTTTTTCAATGTTTTGTAAAATTCACCTGTGAAGCCATCTGGTCCAGGACTTTTGTTTGTTGGAAGCTTGTTGATTNGTTGAGCTGTTGTTCAGCATCTTAGCTGTGGAGGGCAGTGTCACTGGCCCTCACATGTGGGATCTGAACCGGGGCCCTCTGGCATCCCAAGCCAGCTCTTAACCACTGCACCACTCGGCTGGCCCTGATGTTGAAAATTTAATTTTGGTAAAGTTCAATTGATCTTGTTCTTTTGTGGCTCATGCTTTTGGTGTCATAATATAAAAAAGCATTCCAAATCCCAGGTCATACAGATTTCACTCTATGTTTTCTTCTTGTAGTTTTATGGTTTTTAGCTGTTATATTAGGTCTTTGCTCCATTTTGAGTTAATTTCTGAATACGGTGTGATGTATGGATCCAAATTCTTTTTTTTCATGTGGATGTCCAGTTATCCCAGCACCATTTGTTGAAAATTCTGTTCTTTCCCTATTGGTAGTCTTGTCAAAAATCAGTTTGCCATAGATGAATGGGTTTATTTCTGGACTCTCAATTCTCTTCCATTGATCTGTATGTCTGTCTCTTTGCCAGTACTAACTACATGGTTACTGTAGCTTTTAGTGCATTTTGAAATGTGTGTCCTCCGACTTTATTTTTCTTTCAAAATTATTTTGGATTTTGGAAACCCTTGCAATTCCATACGAACTTTAGGATCACCTTTTTCATTTCTGCGAAAACAGTTGTTGAGATTTTGAAAGGGATTGCATTGAGTCAGTGGATCGCTTTGGGGAATATTACCATTTTAACAATTTTAAGTCTTCCCACCCATGAACCTGTGATGTCTTTCCATATATTTAGATCTTGAATTTCTTTCAACAATCTTTTATCACTTTCAGTGTACAAGTCTTGCACCTCCTTGGTTAAATTTATTCCTAAGTGTTTAACTGTTTTTAAAGCTAATGTAAATGAAATTGTTTTCTTAATTTTCTTTTCAGATTGTTCATTGCTAATATGTAGAAATACAACTGATTTTAGTAAGTTGATCTTATACCCTGTGGCTTTGCTGAATTTGTTTATTAGCTCTAATAATTTTTCTTGTGGAGTCAATAGGATTTTATATGTATAGTATCATGGCATTGGCAGATAGAGCTAGCTTTACTTTTTTTTTAATGAGAAATGATATGGTTTTTATCACTTGTTAGTGTTAGAAGTACATTGATTTTATATATATTAAGGATTAAATGAGAATAAATAGTAGGAATTCATACAAAGGAATCATGCCTCTTTCAAAATACGGTCATGCTAGGTAGCAGGATGGCTCAGCTAAAAACAAAAAACAAAACAAAATACGGTCATGCTATTACATATATTTTATAAAAATCAGAAACTGGGATGAATGTTTAACTGATTTAGTTATTTAATGGAGGATGTTATTGGTCCAGTCAAAATCTTAGTTTCAATTCTTTTTTTTTAATTTTTTTTGTTGTGAAATAAACATTTTTTAATTAGTTTCAGCTGTACAACACAGTGCAATAGTTATGCATTTTTAGTCCTCAAAGTGATAACTCCCTTCCCCCGTCCACTACCCTACTCCCTCCCCCGTCATATCATACATATCTGTTACAATTCCCACACTATACATCCTGTGACTACACATATATTCAATTATAGTTGACATACAATATTATACGACATCAGCTTCAGGTTACAATGCAATGATCAAGCCTCTACTCCATCCATGAAGTGGTCGTCCTAACAAGACATGTGATGATCTGACACCCTACAGAATATCTACAACATTATTATATTCCCCAAACTGTCTCTCATATCCCTGTGGCAATATTGTAGTTACCGGGCCGGCCGAGTGGCGCGATGGTTAAGAGCTGGCTTGGGATGCCAGAGGGCCCCGGTTCGGATCCCACATATGAGGGCCAGTGACACTGCCCTCTA
>NW_017731460.1:3447943-3465208 GCF_001890085.2 Hipposideros armiger
GGCAGCCAGCTCCAGGTTGAGCTGTTGTTCAGCATCTTAGCTGTAGAGGGCAGTGTCACTGGCCCTCATATGTGGAATCCAAACCGGGGCCTTCTGGCGTCCCAAGCCAGCTCTTAACCAACGCGCCACTCGGCTGGCCCTATGTTTCTAGAGGTTTTTTTCTGATCTTTTATGTGGGATATTTTTCTTTGTTTCTTCATTCTGGCTGTCACTCTGTGATTGCTTCGATGTATTAGATAGATCACCTAGAAAACAAAAAAAGAAAAAAGAAAAAAAAAAGAAGAAGGAAAAAAAAGGAGGCTCTCTACCCGCTTTAATCTGTAGACCACTTGCTCAGCAATAGAGAGACTCTGGGCGACTCACACCAGCTGTTGCGGGGAAGGGCTCAACGCGTCATGCACCAGCCTCCCTCTCAGGCTTGCAGTGAGCTTCCCACAGTTAGCTGCTGTGTGCTCTGGAACCCTGCTCACCACCAAAAATTCTCACAGGTTTTTGCGGGCTGTCTGCTGCTGCAAAAAACCCTCTGTGTCCTGCGGAGGTGGGGGCCAGGCACCAGGGGCTCAGGATGCCCCCCACAACAGAGCTCTAGGTGGGCTTGGCAGGCCCCCAAGGTACCACAGGATGTGGTCAATGGCCCCTACCAAGTCAGCACAGCATGCACTCCTGCACCGGCAACCGGCCCGCACAAACTTGCCAGGAAAGCCCCAGCCAGCTCACGCAGGCGCACAGCTCATGGCCTAACACTCCCAGGAAAACTCCCAGTCTCAGCCTGTCCCAATCATCCACTCACAGATCAGGCAGAGCAGCCTGACAGGCAGTCGCCAGCCTGGCAACTCTGCACATGCCTTGTGGAGAGCAGTGACCCAAGGCCACATGCACACGCGCGCGCGTGCACACAGGCACTCCTGCGCCAATTCCATGAGACCAATGCAGTCCCGGATCTGACCCTCTGTGGGAGGGCCGAACCCTGAAAAAATGACGCCCTCCTGTACACTACTCATGTGCAAGCTCCACACCAGGGGAGCAATGGTCCCAAAACCTCCAGCTCCCATGCCAAAGGCACTCAGTTCAGTCCTTCCCGCAGGCTCCTGGGCCCCGCTCACACAGCCCCTCCCTCCACCAGGGACAGGGTGAGTGCTCACCAGCAGCTCCGCTGCTTCTCTAGCCACCCTCAGCCTCACCAAGTTGAGCAAAGAGAGTCCTCACTAATTTCTACTGCCAGCTATTGTAGAACTCCTCTTCCCAGCAAAGTAACTGTGGTCTGTTGAGCTCTGTGTGGGGCCAGACGGTCTCTCCCCCAACCGGAGAACCTCCCTACCACTGAGGTGTCCCTCACGGGATTTGCCCTCTCTCGTCTCCACCCCTCCTACCAGACTCGAGGTGGCTTCTTCTTTAAGTCCTTTGTTTAGAGGTTCTGTTCATCTAGTGTTCAGGGGCTTCCGAGGTTGAATGTTGTATAAATTATGTGTAATTTTGGTGTAATCCTGGGAGGCATTTGGCACAGCGTCTGTCTATTCCACCATCTTATCGGAAGTCTCAGTTTTACTTTTTTCTTTCCAGTTTAGATGCCATTTATTTTTTTTGTCTTACCTAATTGCTCTGGGTAAAACTTCCAGTACGTTTGAATAGCAGTGATGAGGGTGAGTTTTGGGTTTTTTTGTGGTTTTTATTTTTTATTTTTATTTTTTTTAGCTGAGCCATCCTGCCACCTGTTGGCAGCTCAGCGGCTGCTCAGCTCGGGCTGGGACTCGAACCGCTGTTGCTCAGAGCTCACACTCTTGAGCAAGCTCTTAACCAACTGAGCCACTCAGCCGGCCTTTTGTTTTTAATAAAAGATAAAACTGTTAGATTTCAATCACTGTTGAAACATGTTGGATTTTTAAGATAGAATAATCTGGCACACCCACTCCTTTGATCAGGATATTCATTACTGAAAACTGTTATGGAAGTTTCTTATAGTTTATCAGAAAAACCGTGAGGTGGGATTTGGAAAACTAGGTTCATAGTTATAGTGACCTTGTGCCACAAAAGAAAACATAGATCAATTGGACTTCAACAAAATGTAAAAAGTGTGTGTATCCAAAGGTACTCTCAAGAAAGTAAAAAGAAAACCTATAAAATGAGAGAAAATATTTGCAAATCATATGTCTGGCAAGGTTCTAGTATCCAGACTATCTAAACAACTCTTACAACTCAACAACAAAAAAATATAATTGACCTAACTCCAAGTTTCAGTTGACCTATCGTCAAGTTTGCCGATATTTGTTTTTCTGCTCCAATCTTCTGTTGAACCCCTTCAGTGAATTTTTTATTTGTTATTGTACTTTTCAGCTCTAGAATTTCTACTTTTTCCTTTTTGTTACTTGTATCTTTTTATTGGTACTCTCTATTTGATGAAACCTTATTCTCATGGTTTCCTTTAGTACCTTTCCATGATTTCCTTTTAGCTCTTTGAGCATATTTAAGGCAGTTGATTAAAAGTCAACTAGTCTAATATGTCTAATGTTGGCCTTCCTCAGGGATAATTTCTATTTTTTTTTCCTGGGAGTAGACCGTGCTTTTTTGTTACTTAGCATTCCTCATAATATTTTTTTATTAAAAACTGGACATTTTTAATATTACCATATGGTAATTCTAGAGAACAGATTCTCTCACCACCCTGGGATTGATTGTTGCTGCTTGTCACGGAGTTTTAGTTTTTTGTTTTTCAGTTAATTTTCTAAACTGTTTTTGCAAAGATTGTGTTCTTTGCCATGTATGGTCATTGACATCTCTGTTTCATTAGCTTAGTGGTTTGGTAGTGATTTGACAGACTTTTCTAAACACCTGGAGCCAAAAAGAAAACAAAAAAACATCCAAACAAACAAAAACTATTCTTCTGGTCTTTGCAGATTGATTCTGAGTAGGGATACTTCTTCAGTGCTCAGCGAGGCTATTTACAATTCTGCCTTACCCCTCAATTCCTGCTTCCATGGAGGCTAAAAATCAGCAAGAGATGAAAGCTTAGGTATCTTCTTAACTATTTTCTGACTTGTATCTAGCCTTGGACATGTGCGTCTGGCCTTCTAGGTTCACAGCGGAGGTTTTCAAAGCTCTTATCTCCTTCTCTACCCACTTCCTTCCAAAGCTTTTTGGTCTGTCTGATACTTAATCCCTCTGTTGCCCCTTACCCCAGGTGACTGTGGTACTACATGCCTTTAAATGTTTTTTACAAGACCCCTAGGGAGGTCACCCCAGCTCTGAGAGTGTTACAAAGGCATGCAATTCACAAGCAAGCCCCTGAGCCAATCCTTCAGGGAGCCACCAGACAGGTCAAAACCCACAATTATACTTCTTTGAGAGCAAGGTTTGTATTCCACCTGTGGCAAGCCACACCAGTAATGTGAGCTTTCATCCATAAGGCCACCTCTGAACTGGAGAATGGGGGATGGTAGACCACTAAGAAAAACCCCACAATTCTTACTGAATTTTATCAACTTTTTCTACATTGAGCACTCCTATGGTTGTCGTAAGTTTTTGATTAATTTCCAGAGTTCAAAAAAGTTGATTCTGAGAGTTTTTATCACCTTACTTTTTGCCTTAATGGAGGGATGAATCCTGGGAGCTCTCTGCCATTCTCAATAACATCACTTTTTCTGAGTCAGTTTTGATTGGTTAATTATTCTTCTAGTGATGGTTCATGTTTTTCTATCTTATTTTATGCCCAGTACTGTGTGGATGCTAGAAAGTGTGAATTTTTCTTTTTTGGTGCTGGATATTTTCATGTTAACATATTTTTAAGTTCCCTGCAGTCAAGTTACTTGAAAACAGTTTGAGCCTTTCAGGCCTTGCTTTTATGATTTGTTAGATGGGCCTGGAGCAGTGCTCAGACTAGAGACAATAAATAATTTGTATCCCCAGGTTTTCCATCCATGGATTCAAGCAACAACCAATGGAAAACAGTGTTTATTTATTGAGAGGCTGTTTCTTAATTGAATAAATTCATGCAGCTAAAGTAAATTGATTTGATTCATGAGAGAATGTTACTATGACTGCTCTACTTTTTAAATCTGTCTTTAGATCTCTGAATAACATTGATATTGTAGAAGCTTTGAATCTTTTTCTTGGTGTTGGTTCTTTTGCTCCTGGTTTTAATAAACACTTGAGATGAATGATCTCCATCTCTGTAATAAAAGGACTACTTTAAAACATTTTATACCTATATAGTTCTTACTTTTTAGTACTGATTAATAGGTCTATTACATTGAATAATCAGTCACTAGATGCATAGATATACTCATGCCATGAAGTTTTTTGAGGTATTAGGAAGAATTAAATTATCTTAAGAATGTTGGGCTAAAGTAGAGTATATATATGCTTTTCTTGTGAAAGGAATGCAATAATTCATTAGTGACAACAGCCAGAATGAACCCAAAAAAAAGAAAAGAAAAAAGATTCTAGGAACAAAAATAAAAGAATTTCATCATTTAATGGAAAGGAAGAGATTTTTTTTTCAAAATTAGTTTTTAAAATATAGAAGCATTTATGCAAATACTACATAGTATTTATATAACCACATGACATTTGTGTGTAATTGAATTAAAGTATTTACATTTTACCTACTGTAACTTCAGTTGTTTTTTGCAATGTTGATTTTATTACCAGTTAACTTGAAGATGATTGTAGAAAATAAAAATCAACCAAATTTTCTACCTCCAAAACCAACCATTATTTACTATTGGGTTCGCTTTTTTCTATTATTTTTCCTGTGTATTATTTTTATCTGTGCACTTAAACAAACACAAGGTGTCATAATGCACGTGTAGTATTTTATCTTGCTCTTTTACCAACATTCATGAACATTTTTACATGTAATATAACATTTTTGAAAGCAAGATTTTTTTCAGTGTTTGTCTAGTATTCCATTGTCTACTATTCCATTACAGTCATGGGGGACACTCAAGTAAAGTGAAATGACTCCAGCTCCCTTCCTTTCTTTTGGTGCCATATGCTCTCTGTCTTTGCTTTTTTCTGCATGCCTGCTCCATTTGTTTTCTGCAATCCAGGTCATCTGCATATTCATAGTATCTGTTACCCCATAACTTTGGGTTGTACATGGTTTGATTTGCCATGGCACTGCTCCAACTCTGAATATATTCGCTCTTATGTCCATGATCACTATTCTTAACTTAGTGTGTCTTTGTCACTTTCCAAATTGTAAAGAGAAAGACTGTAGCTCATTAAGTTCAGGGGACTACCCTCAGTGTGTCAGAGAACCAGGTGACTTAGCACATAGGGCTCTACTATCCAGGGGCTGGGCAGGGTAGGTTTTCTAATATTGGAGTGTAGGCAGGGAGGCAATGGTTGATATATTGTGTTTGTGGATGCTGAGATGCCCAATCACAGTAATAATATTGGAGAGGGTGTAATAAGCAAGCAGCTAAAATCTTCAAGAAACAGCATGGAGGGCTTGGTACATAACTGCAGTAAGGAAAGGAACTGAGCGGTTGTAGTCTGATGACAAGAGACTCCAAGTTGGTTGTTTTTAGGGAACAGTGAGAAAGAATGATCTGGAAGGGAAAAAGAGGAGTAAAGAGGATACCTACCTGATCTCCAGGCCCAGTTACATGAGGAAGTGGGAGAGAAAATACATAGCACTTGAGGAAGCTTCCGAGGAAGCAATGGTAAGGGAGAACCAAATGGTAGATAGAGTAAGGATGGCTTTACTGGTTGGGCTGGTACAGAACATCCCAAATAGAGGGAATACTGTAAACAGAGGCATAGAAGGTACTAATGTTGGAGAACAGCAAAAATTGTAGTACAGTTTTGGAAACTAAGTTTCATACCTGTCTGATGTCTTTGTAGCCTTATCCCTTTTAGCAGCACTTAGAATTTATAAGCATTCTCCGTATGTCAGCATCTAGAAATATTTTGTAAAAAAGAATGTCAGCCCCAAGACTAAAATTACCAAGGAGTTGGTTTAATATTTCCCGGACTGATCCTGAACCATTAATCATTATTTTTGTTCCGCCTTCCCAACCACATCCTCATTTTAGTCATAGTTCTGGGCATGTGGTATAGAGTAATGACACCTCTCCTTCCTCCAAGTCTTTCAGGAATATCCAAATCAGAGTAAAATATTCGTTATAAAAAATAATCATAGAATTGTTCCATTTCTCTTCAAAAATTTGTTCTATAATTTGTATCATCTATATATTTTATGTTACTACATCTAAATTACCCACTGATAGAATAACAGTGTTCTTAGAATCTGTTTAAAAATCCAAGAGCTCATTTTGGTTCTGAGGCACATTTTGTAGTCCATCAGCTAGATGTATTATCAACATGTCTGTTTCAGTTAGACCTCTCCCAGCTGTAAGTATCAGAAAGCCCAATTCAAACAGCCTTACACAATAAGGAAGTATCTTAGCTTAGCATAACTGGAAGTCCAGAAGCATGGTAGGCTTCAGGATTAGTTGGTCAGTACTTTAATGAAGACACCAAGGATTCCGATTCTTTGCATTGTTCCACTCTATTATCCGTATGCTGGCTTTATACCAAGGCAGGATTTTCCATGTAGTTGTGTAGTCATTGCCAGGAAGGAACCATATGTTCTACAAGGAAGAAAACGTCTGGCTTCCTCTTAGCAGAAAGGATAAACTTAACCAGAAGCTACCAGAAAACCTCTTTTCATATGTCATTGGCATGATTCCGCATTTCTAAATCAATTTCTGGCAGTGAGGATAGGCCCACCTTTGAGCTGAAGTCAGTTCTCCAAGTTGCTGCCACTTAGAGTTGTGGAATGGATATTGGAGCAGACAGTCACAGTTGTCTGCTTTGATTATGTCCTGGTGCTCTGAGCGTGTTTTTATCCATTCTTTTTCTTTTTTGTTATACTTCCTTCCATAATGAGTCAAAATATGCTCAGTCATATTTTATTGGTTTAATTGTCCATGTTCAGAGCTTTCTGTAATATAAAGCAATACAGCAATTATAAGCATTCCTTTCTTTAAAAAGAAAGTAGTGAAAAGACTGGAATTGTTGGCAAATTTGAATCTGTATCTCCTCATAACCAGTAATTTTTAGCCTTTCACCTCTAGATAATTGACTTAGCTACTATTTACATGAAGACTTGAGTGATTTGATTTGTATCTCCTTTCTCCCTTAAAAACTTGCCTGAAGCATTGTGATAAAGTAGGAAGTGAGCATGGGTTATGATTAAGGTTCTAATTAATTCTAGCTTCAATGCTTTCCAGCTATGTGTGATCATGGGAAATCGTTTCATCTCTCAGACCTTCAGCTGTCTTCCTATAAGCTGAGATAGTACTATACCCTCACCAAATTGTGTTTATGGGAGTTAAAATGGTGTGAAAAAAATATGAAAAATATAGAATAGCACACAATTTTAAATTGTCTTAATAATTATACTAATTAAAGAGTAGGCAGTTAAAAAGAGGAAACCTAAATAACATGGGAGATTCTAGTCCTAAAAAGTAAATAACTGTGCTTAGATTCTAAATATTCAAGATATTTCAGTAGAAAGTGGTATGCCCAACTTTTTTGAAATTAGATGCTTAATGAATAAAAGACATTTTATAAAACAGCTGTTTGAATGTTTGATTTTCGTTAGTGTAATCTTTTAGCGACTTTTCAAATATTCCCCAGAATTTTTTTACTTCAAATTTTTGCCCTGGTGTTTTGGTTAGAGCTGTTTTGAAGATATCAACTATGGAGTAAATTGTAAAAAAAAATTGTATAGAGCTTTATGTGGCTTGCAGGGTATGATGGATACTTTTATTTATTTATTCTGGTTATTGACTTTTCTCATATGTACTCTGTTCTTTTCCTTTCTTGGAACATTATTCTTTTGAAAAACCTGAGGTTTCACACAGAAATGTGGATGGAGTTTGGTTATTATCAAGTGGGATATCACATTTCATTGCTGAGAACTCTGAAGAGCAAAGCTTCGCATTTGAAGTTGAATGAAATTAAGATGACACTAAGGAATTTGATTTTTAAAATACTATTTAATGTATTCATCATGTCTTAAGTTAATGTAGATGTTGAGTCTGAATATGTTTAATCTATAGATGATTAAATTTAGTTTCTTTATCTTATTACTATTGGTGAAACAAAGCATACAAGTATATGCTTTTTTTTTTAAAGATTTTATTGGGGAGTTGGGGGAATCAGGGAAGGGAAACAGACAAGTTGCTGTCCTTTTGTTCTTCAGTCTAGTTGTGGAGGACGTTGCTTCACTGGCCCATGTTGGTGCTATCATTGCACTCTTCCCAGGTGAGGCAGTCGCTCGCTGGTCATTGGATCGCCGCTCCCGGCAGCTCATGGCAGCTCTAGAAAGCTCAGGCCAGCTGCTGGCCTGCCCTGTTGCAGGCAACTCACAGCAGCCCAGCTCCAGGTGGAGTTGTTGTTCACCATCTTAGCAGTAGAGGGCACAGCATCACTGGCCCTCATGTGGGACCCAAATTGGGGCCCTGCTGCTCAGAGCTGGGGTCCCAAGCCAACTCCTAACCAACAAGCCACTCGGCCGACCCAATATATGCTTCTTGAATTGATATCATTCACCTTTTTGTATTGAGCTAGTTGCTGTTATCTGTCATGTTGGATTTGGGGCATTACCCTTTTGTAAGTGAGAAAGAAGATCAATCTTACAGAATGTCTCTCTGTTATATTGGAGATACTGTATATAGGCATTGAAGGGAGAGGGGAACAGTTGACTTTGTTACTATGCACAAGCATATTAAAATACCTAACATTTATGTTACTATTCTTCCTCCAACCTGATGAAAGAGTATTGTCTCCATTTTACAAAAGAAAACATTGAAACTGAGAGATTAAGTAAACGCAAAATTAATGGAGGAATGCCACTCTCCCTCCCTCTCTCACTTCTACCTTCATTTCATTTTTTCATACCTGCTGTTATTTATTACAGCTCCCCTTTGAGGAAGATGTTATTCTCTTTTGCAAATGAAGAAAAGAGTTAACAGGAATATACAGTTTAAAGAATAAAAAAATGAGAACATATGTACCACATTAAGGAATAGAATCTTACATAAAAAATACACAAAAATTCTATCAGTTTTTGCTTTATGTGTTTTGAAGCTGTTACTAGTTTAGGATTCTTAGATCCTCTTGATGAATCAATTCCTTTATCATTATGAGATGACCCTGCTTATCCTTGGTAATAGTCTTTGCTATGAAATGTACTTTATCTGATATTAATATAGCTACTCCAGCTCTCTTTTGATTAGTGGTAGCCTGGTATGTCTTTACAGTCTTTTAATTCTAACCTTTTTTTGTTTTTATATTGAAAGTGGGTTTCTCATATATAGCATTTTATCCAATCTGACAATCTCCTTTCAATCAGAAGTCCAGACCGTTTACATTTAATGTGATTACTGATGTGATTGGGCTTATGTCTGCCATCTTGCTATTTGTTTTCCATTTGTCCCATCTGTTCTTTGCTTTTTTCCCCTTTTCCTGCCTTATTTTGGATTGAGTACATTTTAGTATTCCATTTTATCTCCACTATTGCCTATGAACTGTATTTCTTTTCTTTCTCTTTTTTTAGTGGTTGCTGTAGGGTTACAATATGCATCTTTAACTTACCACAGTCTTCCCACAAATAATATTATAGCACTTCATGTATAATGTATGAGTTTAAGTGAAATATATGTTCATTTTCCTTATTTCATCCTCTGTCCAAATGTTGTCATACATTTTACTTCCATGTATGTTACAAGCCCTATAATAGATTATTACTATTTTTACTTTAAACAGTTTTATTTTCAAAAGCTTTTAAAAATAAATATATATTTTATGTTTATCCACATACTTTTTATTTTAGTGCTCTTCATTCCTTTGTATAGATTCATGTTTTTGTCTAGTATCATTTTTCTACTGCAAAAGATCTTTAACATTTTAAATTGTGCAAGTTCTGTTGTGGACAAACTCTCACAGCTATTATTTGTCTGGAAAAATATTTCATCAACATTTCAGAAAGATAGTTTTGCTGGGTACTGAATTTTAGTGTGTTGAGAGTCTCCAGGACTGCCTTCAGGTTAGGTGGTTTACTAGGGAGGACTCTCAGAACCGGGCATATGGTCATAATCCTGATTTATTACAGCAAAAGGATGCAACGCCACATTAACAAAGGGAAAAGGTGCATAGATGAAGTCGGGAGGAAACCAGGCACGAACTTCCAGGAACCCCAGTGGAGCGATACAGGACATGTTTAATTCTTCCAGCAATCAATTGCGACAACACTTGTCAAGTGTTGTCTAACAGGGAAACTCATTAGAGACTCAGGTCCCAAGTTCTTACTGAGGGCTCTTCACATAGTCACCCTCTGCCTAGCATGTACTAAACTTCCAGACTCCCAGAAGGAAAGCAAGTGTTTAACCATAAACTCTATTGTTTGCCCAGCAGGGACAGTAAACCACCCTTATTAGTTAGGGAATGTTAGAAACCTGCCTGAAATCCAAGTTCAGTCAAGGGCTAACCTTGCAAGCTGGCCTTCCTAAGAATAGAAGTTTTGAGCCTACAGTGTTAACTCCTGTCTGCATACTAGGTTGCTTTGTTTTTTTCCTTTTTGCACTTTAAAGATTTTATTTTGTCTTCTGGCTTGCATACCTTCTGAGGTGAAATCTGTGATGATTCTTATCTTTGTTTCATTTTATGTAACTACCTTTTTTCCCCAGGCTGCTTTTAAGGTTTTTCTTTATCCTTTTTTTTTTTTTTTAAGATTTTATTGGGGAACTGGGGGAGGGGAACAGCATTGGGGAATCGGGGAAGGGAAAAAGACAAGTTGCTGCCCTTTTGTTTTTCCATCTAGTTGTGGAGAACGTCACTTTACTGGCCCATGTTGGTATTATTGTGCTCCTCCCGGGTGAGGCAGTTGCTCGCCAGCCATTGGACGGACACTCACAGCAGCTCACGGCAGCCCACTGCCGCCCCACTGCAGCCTACGCCGTCGCCGGTGACTCACGGCAGCCCAGCTCCAGGTCGAGCTGTTGTTGTTCATCATCTTAGCTGTAGAGGGTGCAGCGTCACTGGCCCTCATGTGGGATCCGAACTGGGGCCCTGTTGCTCAGAGCTGGCATCCCAAGCCAACTCTTAATCAACGCGCCACTCAGCCGGCCCTCTTTATCATTCTTTTAAGTAATTTGTTTATGATGTGCCTTATGTATATAGAGGGTGCCAAAAAAATGTATACACATTTTAAGAAAGAAAAACTGTATTAAAATTGTAATACTAAACATATACCAATAACAAAAGATGAATACAAGTCACATTTGACTTCTGCAATTACAAGAGGTGCTCGAAGTGGTTACCATCAGCGTCCAAACACTTCTGGATTACGGCAAACTACTGTTTGAGCAATGTTGACCAAAGTGTCCACTTGTATACATTTTTTTGGCACCCTTGGTATACGCGAATGTGTATTTGTGTTTGTTTTGCTTGGGATTCTTTGAACTTTTTGGAACTGTGAGTGTAGTTTTCAACAAATTGAAATTTTCTCAGCCATTATTTTTTCCAATATTACTCCACCTCTGTTTTCATGCTTCAGTTGAACATATGCTAGACCGCTGATACTGTCCCACAGGTCACTGAGACTGTTCATTGGGGAAAGGGTCTTTTTTTTTTTTCCATTTCTACCTCCTTTTTTTGAATAGTTTTATTTCTATGTCTTTGGGTTTACTAATTTTTCTTTTGCAGGGCTAATCTGCAATAAATTCCATCCAATGATATTTTTACCAGATACTGTATTTTTCATCTATAGAAGCTTCATTTGATTCTTGTTGTATATGTTTCATGTCTCATTGTGTTCAGATTTTCTATTATGTTGCTGAGCAAATTTTTTTTTTTTTTAAGATTTTTATTGGGGAATTGGGGGATGGGAACAGCGCTGGGGAATTGAGGTAAGGGGAACAGACAAGTTGCTGTACTTTTGTTCTTCAGTCTAGTTGTGGAGGACGTTGCTTCACTGGCCCAAGTTGGCACCATCATTGCACTCTTCCCGGGCAAGGCAGATCAGTCGCCGGCTTCTGGATGGCTGCTCACGCTGGCTGCTGGCCACACACGGTAGCCCATGGCAGCACACTGCAGCAGGGGCTGCAGCCTACACCGTCGCTGGCAACTCATGGCAGCCCAGCTCCAGGTTGAGCTGTTGTTCAGCATCTTAACTGTAGAGGGCAGTGTCACTGGCCCTCATATGTGAGATCCAAACCGGGGCCCTCTGGCATCCCAAGTGAGCTCTTAACCAACACGCCACTCGGCCGGCCCACAAATATTTATTATAGCTGTTTTAACATCTTCATTCTAATGTGAGCCTCTCTTTCATTAATGGTTCTGTTAATATTGATTATGTTTTTTCTAGTTCATGGGTCACATTTTATTGCTTATTCATTGATTTAATAATTCTTTATTGTATGATCATCACTGTGAATTTTATGTTGTTTGCTGGGTTTTGTTATGTTACTTTAAAGAATGTTGACATTTTTTTTCTGGTAAGCTAAGTTACTAGCAGGTAAGCTTGATCCTATTGTGGCTTATTTTTAAGCAGTTTCAGGAGAAACCTAGAGTAGTATTTACTCTAGGACTAATTTAACCTCACTTATTTCTAAGGCATCGTCCTTCTGGAGTCACTATTGGCTTCCATATTCAACAAGTTTTCTCCACTTTGGATAGTGGGAACTTTAACAACTTCTGGTCCTCTTTGAGCTTTCACAATTATTCATCTTACAGTTTCCTTGTAATTTTCTTTTCCTAGAGGTTGATTTTGATTTTGCCTTGCTTCTTGGGATTTTACCTTCCACATGTACAAATTGTGTTCAGCCAAAGATCCAATAGGACCCCATGCATTTTTTTAAACCTTTCTTTGCATAGATCTCTCTTCTCAACTATTCTACCCTTATTTCCACCCCCAATTCTAGCCACATTGGCCTTCTCAAACTCTGATATGTGTCTTTTCAACTTAGCACATTTTCTGGGTTCTTTTTGGATTACCCTTTTCTGTACCATTGCCTGGAAATGGTAGAAAACTGGAGGGTTTTCTTGTTTATTGCTCTTTTAGGGCAATAGTCTGGGATCACAGTCTGTGCTACCTTTGTTGAGTGTCAGAAAATAGTTGTTTCCTATATTTTGTCGAGTTTCTAGTTGTTTAGGCGGAAGGATAATTCCAAACCCACTTTGTCCTTCATGTTCAAAGTGAAAATCTCCCTATAAACACTAAATTTTTCTATTTATACTATGAATTTTTCCCTTTTGTAAGGCAACTTCATTTCAAAATATGTGCAGAAATGTCAAGCCTCTCATTATTTTTTCTTGTTATAGCCATGAAGAAGGTGATCAGGATCTCAAATTTAAAATTCTGTTCAGGAACTTGCTGTAGCCACAAAAATCTTCTACTATGCCTTTGATATATATATATATATATATATATATATATATATATATATGATTAAGATATATATGTATATCACAGTGGATCAGTACTCTGAATAGGGTGAGGCAAGTAGGGCACCTAGGATACAAAAGTTAAGGAGGCACTCACTCTCAGGTGCCACCCCAGCACTTGAACTACCTATAGAGTCAGTGCCTTCTTAAATTTTGTGCCCTAGGTAACTTGCTTACCTCACTCTATTCAGGCTTTGCAGGGGACATTCCAGACAAAGATCGTTTCATTACCTAGGGCATTGGTGCCAAACCACTATTAACTAGATCATGTATTTCCATCAGAGTAGGTGTAAGTCTTTTTTTTTTTTTTTGACCTTCATAGTTAAATTATTTTAACTTCTCTCCAACCCCTTATTTTCATGGAGGAACTGTAATAAATTAAAGTCTGATGTAACATGTCAGTCCCTCGGTACTAGCTGGAAAATGGAAGAAAGAAAAGAGTATCTGAGATACCAAATATTATTCCACAAAGCCAAAACATGAAGCCGTACCTATTTTTAGGTTAGTCTGTCCTGGCCCTAGAAATGAATGGCTCTCCCTATCTAAGCCAGATTCTATTAATTCCATGTGTGCTATTGCCCACTGGGCTTGCAGCCATAGTTGCAGTTTGAGAGTCCCAATAAGCCTGACATGGCGTTAGAAATGAGTCTAGATTTCTACTAGCAGAAATTTTAATATGGGTCAGAGGCACAAGTTAGGCACTGGTGATGGGAGGAACAAAGTTTTTAATTTCACAAGTGACTCTGGACTCACTTTTGGATTGCTTCAGGGTGCAGCTGGAATGACAAAGGAAGCCCTCTCTCACTTTCCTCATCTGAGAATATTAGAGGAGACCAGGAAGAAGTCCAGATGAAATGAGCCATTTGTTTATCTGAGCCTGAGCTAAGCCACTGGGGAGAAGGGCAAAAAGAATTCATTGTTATTATTTACAGTGCAGGTTTCCAGGGTTATTCAGATAAGGATCTAGTGTGAGTTCTAGCGATAATTAGTGATTTTACCTGGAATGGACTCTGTTAAATATCTTCCTCTGGCTGCAGTGGTATTAGGTATCTGTTTAATAGTTCAAAGGTTCTAAAACATTAATCTTGTGTGCAGAGAATAACCATTAATCTCATGTTACTACTGCTTTGGATACTAAGTTTTTTTTACTAGACTTTTATTGACTTCTTGGGCTTTTCCCTTTTTTTTCTATAAGAATATTAGTACATTTTTCTATAAGAATAGTACCATCTGCAAAACACTTTTATAATATATTGGAATGTGAAAACCTTGATCCTGAAGGCAGTTGCCTTTACAGTCAAGTCTTTGTAGATTTACGCAGTGGTGCCTTTCTTTAAGCACTGAGTGAGGTAATATAGGTGGTGATAGAAAACAGTGGACTTAGATTTGAAAGAACTCAGTTATAGTCCAGGTTGAACCACTTATAGCTTATTGACCTTGAGCAAGTCAGTTAATCTCTGAAATTTTTTCCATCTGTAATGTGATTGTAAGTATGTGGGAGGTGGGGGAGGATGTGATTATCTGCCTGCTTATTATACATGTCAGTATGAAGATCATAATAGATAAAGATGTAATAGCACCGTGGAAAATGTAAAACATATAAATACAAATGTAAAAAATAATATTTATAAAATTATTTTATCTCAGTTCAATATTGTTTTATCTTAATAGTGTATTTTCTTTTATCACTGATAGTTTAAAAAAAAAGGAAATGAAGTATATGTAGATTGGAAAATGAATGGAAAACATGATATTATATTAGGCAAGGGTTGTAAATTACCTATGAAAAAATTTATAGTCTCCTTAAAGTGTTTTGGCCTTTTTTTTTTTTTGTACTAGTAAAATTTGATTAAAATGTTTACTTATCCTGTCTTCAATCCCTAGACTTGGAAATCCTTAAGAGTTACATTCTATGAAATGTTGCATGTAGATTTTACACTTTGGATCATCTATGAAAAATGTATTTTAAAGTTAATCTAGTTGCTCCTTGTTGTCTAGGATGATTCTAGACTGCTCTTCCCCTTCTAATTAGTATGCATTGAGGGAAATGGAAACTAATTTAATCTAAGCCCAGTACGAGTATAATTAGGGAGTTAAATCTGTCAGGACATAAATCACAATGATTGAAATATGAATGTAATATTTTGGTACCTTTGAAATTATTCAGATTATTTCCCTATATTAGAATGGATCAGTGGGAAAAATTAAGGAGGGAAAGTGGATGGGGACTGGAGGAAAGCAGACAAGAGAAAGAAGGGAACATTTGAGGAGAGACCTGGAGGTGCAGTCTATACAGATGGATATCAGGGAAGAGCATTCCTATTTCAAGGTAAAGCAAGTTCAACAGCCCTAGGGAAAGTGTGTACCTAATGTGTTCTAGGAACAATGAGGAGGACAGTGACTGGAGTAGAATGAGTTTAGGGGAGAGTAGTTGATGAGGACAGAAAGGTAATGGCAGCTAGTTAATGGAACTTGGTGGCAACTTTGCCTTTTAATCTGAGAAAGGAAGGCATTGCAGAGTTTTGAGCAGAATGATCACATGGCCTGACTTAGTTTTTTAAAAGGATCACCATTGGTGGGCGAATGGAAGTTTGGACAGAAATAGATCACTTAGGAGTGTATTGCAATAATCCACGTGAGCTTGTAGCAGTGGAGATGGTGAAAAATGGTTTGATTCTGTCTTAAAAGTAAAGTCACAGGTTTTGCTAATGGATAAGAGATAAGAGGGAGAAGGGAAACAGGCCTAAGACTAGATTTTTGGCCTGAGTCACTGGAAATTTACAGTTGTAATTTATTAAGATGGGGAAGATTGTGGGAGAGGAGCAGGTTTGTGGATGGGGTGGTAATGAGGTTAAACAGGAATTTGATTTAGAACATGTTAAGAAATGCATATTGAATGTCCAAGTAAAAAATACTGAGTAGGTAATTGGATGTGTTAGAGGACAGTTATGGAGAGAAGACCAGGCTATTCATCTACTTATAAATAATTTTGGGAGCCATCAGTTTATAGATGGTATTAAGCCCTCAAACTGGAGGAGACCACCTAGGGAGTAATGAAAGTACTATTATGCCCCCAATTCCAGTGTGTGGCTTTTCCCCCATACCAACAAATTCTTGGACACCAGCTGGATGTCTTACAATTCAACTCAATTCTGACTGTCTACCTGGAGATAGCATCAGATTCCACAGGTTAAGGGCTCAGTCCTACAAGACTCTCCCCAACTCTCCTCGCCCACTTCAGATGCCAATCACAAGTCCAGATTCTCACCTGTGCTTCTGAACTACCAGCTATATAAATTGGAGATTCCAACCACCACCTCTGTAGGTTTGATCAATTTACTAGAGCAGCTCACAGAACTCAGAGAAACACTTACTAGATTACTGGTTTATTATAGAAGGATATAACTCAGGAATAACCAGATGGAAGAGATAGGTAGGGCAAAGTATGGGAAAAGGGTGTGGAGCTTCCATGCTCTCCCCCAGCACACCACTCTCCCTACATCTCCATATGTTTATCAACCTGGAAGCCCTTTGAAACCCCTTCTGTTGGGTTTTTATAGAGGCTTCATTATGTAGGCATGATTGATTGAATACTAGCCATTGATTGATTCAATCTCCCGCACCTCTCCCCTTTCTGGAGGTCAGGGATGGGACTGAAAATGCCAATCCTCCAATCATATGGTTGGTTCTCCTTGTAACCAGCCTCCATCCTTAGGTGCTTTCCCAAAAGTTACTTCATTTAACATCACAAAAGACTCTCATCACTCGCATCCTTTGGAAATTCTAAAATTCCAAGGATTTTATATATAT
>NW_017731460.1:3471029-3477750 GCF_001890085.2 Hipposideros armiger
GACTCATGGCAGCCCAGCTCCAGGTTGAGCTGTTGTTCAGCATCTTAGCTGTAGAGGGAAGTGTCACTGGCCCTCCTATGTGGGATCCGAACCGGAGCCCTCTGGCATCCCAAGCGAGTTCTTAACCATCGCGCCACTCGGCCGGCCCGAATAGACTTTAAATAATGAAAAAGATTTGCTATCTGTTGTTTACTACTGTTGAGCTTCTGTCTTCCTCATACACAGTTCCCTATTGTGCCCCCACTGGGTGCTGAGTGTCAGTCTACTCTTATGGAAAAACCACAGGATTCTTAATCAGCTGTTTAAGATTCCTAAATCAAGATTCCTAAAGATAGTTACTCTTAATTTTTTCAGTGATGATCAAGGTTACAATTCTGTATTATGTGGTTTCCGAAAGCAGCAATGGGGAACTTTAGTAATGATGGATTAGAGTAAGCATAGGTATGTGAGATTTATAAATCTATGCAGGCATTAATTTCAAACTTGACCATTACAGAACTTTTTATAAAAACTTTTAGTGAGTGGCTAAATATACTTGTAACACAGTTTTGAGCTACAAAGTGTAACTGTCACATAGGGTCTTGGGGCACCTTGATTTCAATGCATACCAAATTTTCCATCCAAAATTCTTTCATGATTCTTTGGTAATTTATCATTTTTATAATGGATAATTTCTTATCAATATGACTCTTTATGTCTTCAAACAATAGCCTAAATATGTTTATACAAAATTTCATTTTTGGAAAATAACTTTTGGAATAGTGGATGGAAAATTCATTTGATTTACTTATGTAGAGATGGCTATTGTCATATTAAGTTTGGATGATACTAACTTGGGTGAAGGAAAGTAATAGCTACTTTTATTTTACAAAGGTGGCTTAATGTACGGTAATCTTTAAAATGTTTACATCTAGCAGCTAGATGATGTTGATTTCTGTGAACTTTTTTTGCCTAGGAAAGTAGCATTCTGTTGGATTTACTTCACATGTAAAATTCTTACTAAATGGAAACTTTTGAAAGCTGGAAGTATGAGTATATCAGTGAATGGTACAATAATAAAAATGACTGAGGGTCTCTTTTTTTTTTGAGCATGGTTTTTATTTTTATTTATTTTATTAAAGTTTATTGGGGTGACAACCATTAGTAAAGTTACATAGGTTTCAGGTATACAATTCTATAATACATCATCTATATATCACATTGTGTGTTCACTACCCAGAGTCAGTTCTCCTTCCATCACCAAATATTTGATCCCCTTTACCCTCATCTACCACTCCCCTCCCTCCTTACCCTCTGGTAACCACTAAACTATCGTCTGTGTCTATGACTTTTTGTTTCTTTCTTTCTTTGTCTTGTCCCTTTGTTGCTTTCAGTTTTATATCCTACATATCAATGAAAGCATAGGTTCTCAACTTTTTCTGTCTGAGTTATTTATTTCACTTAGCATAATTATCTCAAGATTCATCCCTGTTATCACAAATGGCACTATTTCATCTTTTCTTATGGCAGAATAGTATTCCATTATGTATATATACCACATCTTTATCTAGTCATCTATCGAAGGACACTTTGATTGTTTCCATGTCTTGGCCACTGTAAATAAAGCTGCAGTGAACATTGGAACACATATATCTTTACAGATGAATGTTTTCAGATTTTTAGGGTAAATACCCAGGAGAGGGATTGCTGGGTCATATGGTAATTCTATTAATCTTTTGAGGAACCTCTTACACTGCCTTCCGTAGCAGCTGCACCAATCTATATTCCCACTAAGTGTATGAGAGTTCCTTTTTTTCCACAACCTCTCCAACACTTGCTATTATTTGTCTTGTTGATGATAGCCATTCTAACTGGTGTGAGGTGATATCTCATTGTGGTTTTTATTTGCGTTTCTCTGATGATTAGTAATGTTGAGCATCTTTTCATAGGTCTATTGGCCACTTGTATGTCCTCTTTGAAGACATGTCTACTCCAGTCGTCAGCCCATTGTTTAATTGGATTGTTTGGTTTTTTTGTTGTTGAGTTGTATGAGTTCCTTATATATTTTGGATATTAGCCCCTTATCAGAGGAATCGTTTGCAAAAAATCTTCTCCCATTCTGTTGGTTGCCTTTTCATTTTGTTGATGGTTTCCTTTGCTGTGCAGAAGATTTTTAGTTTGATATAGTCCCATTCATTTGTTTTAGCTTTTACTTCTCTTGCCTTTGAGGTCAAATTCGTAAAATCCTTTTTGAACCCAAGGTCCATAAGTTTTAGTACCTATGTTTTCTTCTATGCAGTTTATTGTTTCAGGTCTTATGTTTAGGTCTTTAATCCATTTAGAGTTAATTTTGGTACACGGTGACAAATAGCAGTCTAGTTTCATTCTGAGGTTCTCTTGGTTCTTTTAAAAAGAGAGGGGAAAACCCTTCATAGTTATGGACATAAAGGAGTGACTCACACATACAAAGCCATAGAGAGACATGAAATTTACTGACTTATTGAAAGCTTTTGATAAGTGCATTCCATCTTTAGAATCAGATTTGAATGATTAAAGCAGCCTTTGTTTAGTAAATTGAACATCTACTGAGATTACATGGAGGAAAAAGCATGTTTTAATGGGTGTCAAAACTAAAATGGCCTTAGTAAACTATTGGGTTGTCGGAAAAATCATGACGCATTTTTGCAATGAAAAACATAGAAAAACTATGTCATGCTTTTTCCGACAACTCAATATTAGAGCGACTACATACAAATGGCTTCAGTTAGAAAGGATAAGGCTCCAGGTGTAAGTCATATATTTTTACAAATGTGGCTCTGGGGAAAATAAACTGAAATTCTTGAAGCAGACCGTTTCACTTCTCATCAAATGTAATACTAAGAAAAAAGCCTTACGGCAAAAACGGCAAAAACTATTTCTCCCAGAAGTTTTTTGTTTTTCATTTGAAATTAGTACAATTGTAAATTGGTGTTTTTTCTTTTAAAATCTCTGATTCTTTAAAATACAGAGTAGCAATGTGAAATTGTTGCTAAATTTACTAGTAAAACTCAGAACAATTGTATCCTTAAAAACAAGTTAGGGGCCGGCCGAGTGGCGCAATGGTTAAGAACTTGCTTCGGATGCCAGAGGGCCCCGGTTCGGATCCCACATATGAGGGCCAGTGACACTGCCCTCCACAGCTAAGATGCTGAACAACAGCTCAACCTGGAGCTNCCTGGGAAGAGGCAATGATAATACCATCATGAGCCAGTGAAGCGACATCCTCCACAACTAGACTGAAGAACAAAAGGACAGCAACTTTTCTGTTCCCCTTCCCCGATTCCCCAACCCTGTTCCCCTCCCCCAATTCCCCAATAAAATCTTAAAATAATAATAATAATAAAAAAGAATAGGAGATTGTGGTCAAATGGAAGCATTTAAGAATTTTAGATCTTTTATTGAAGTAGTGGCAGGATGCTGGCAAGAGGCGATACTTATATATTTGGATTGCTACAGTAGAATTTAAAGGTGGTGTATTAGTTTTCTATTGCTGCCATAGCAAATCACTGCAGATTTAGGGGTTTAAACAACATTATATTATCTTATAGCTCTGTAGATCAGTAGAATAACACAGGGGTCCCACAGGGCTAAAATTAAAATTTCTGCATGGTGGTATTCCTTTCTGGAGGCTGGAGGGCAGGATTCTCTTCTTTGCAGTTGTAGGGCTTAAATCCCAGTTGTCTTGCTGGCTGTCAGATGAGGACCCTTCCCAGCTCCTACCACCCTCATTTCTTTACAGTGGCCTTCCTTCCTCCATTTTCAAAGCCAGCAACAACAGGGCAAGTCCTTTTAACACTTCCAGTATCTCCTCCTCCTTCTACTTCATCTGTCTGACACACCTTCTGTTTTCCTCTTCTGCTTTAAAGGACTCACGTGATTAGACTGTGCCCACTTGGATAATCCAGGATAATCTCCCCACCTCAACGTCCTTAACCCTAATGATAACTGAAAGTACCTTTTGCCATGCAAGGAAAACTAGGCTGGGGATTGGGGAGTGGGGGCAAGGATATCTTTGGAGGGCCATTATTCTGCCTGTCAAAGGAGGCTAGGTTCCCGGAGTCAGGGAAGCCAAATTCAATATTGTATTTATTTATCCAACAAATAATTTTTGAGTACTAAGTGCTAGGCATTGCGATAGGCTTTGGGGTGGGGTTATTGTGGTGAATAAAACAAGGCATGGCCCCTGCCCTTGTGTACCTAGCAGTATACTTATAAAAACAAGCAAAACAGATATAGCAATGCCTTATAAAGGATTCTTCGTGTCTTTTTACGTAAATTCTTTGAAAGTGGGTACTTAACATTCTTTGTTTTGGCCCTTTCCTCACCCCACCACTGCAGTGTTTTACATGCTAGATGCTCAACAGATACTGTTCACAAAGGCTTACTTTGTTTTTCCTTTGTGTGGTTAGGAACTTGACTTAGCTCTCTTTTCTATGTTCTACTCCAAAAACAGTGAGGAATTTTGAGTTCAAGTAATTCAGACTCAGATGACAATTTAAGATTTAATCAGTCACCTGCTGAAGAATTTTTTTAAAGGCCTTAAGAATTATCATGTATTCCATTTTCTTTTTTCTTAGTAAAAATCCTAAAGTGCTAAAGGCAGCTTTATAAATGCTGTCATCGTAGAAATTGGCAAGCTTTTGCTTTTTCCCCCTTGCATTCAATAACCAGAAAGTACTTGCCCAATTAAAAAATAATCAACAGGGGCAGCTGGGTGGCTCAGTTGGTTAGAACACGTGCTCTGAACAAGGTTGCCGGTTCAATTCCCACATGGGCCAGTGAGCTGCGCCCTCTGCAACTAGATTGAAGACAACGACTTGAGCTGAGCTGCCAGTGGCGGCCGGATGGCTCAGTTGGTTAGAGCGCGTGCTCTTAAGAACAAGATTGCCGGTTCGATTCCTGCATGGGATGGTGGGCTGTGCCCCCCACAACTAGATTGAAAACGAAGACTGGACTTTGATCTGAGCTGCACCCTCCACAACTAGATTGAAGAACAATGACTTGACTTGGAGCTGATGGGTCCTGGAAAAACGCCCAGTTTCCCTTCCCCAATAAAATCTTTAAAAATATTAAAAAAATAATAATCAACAGTTGCTTTAAACCAGTGTTCATCAATAGATAGTGAAGAATTACCAACCCAGAAGTAACATTTAAACAAACTTCTCACTATGGCTTTTCTGTGAATGAATAGACTTTTTTTTTTTTTTTAGCTGAGCCATCCTGCCACCTGCCGGCAGCTCAGCGGCAGCTCAGCTCAGGCCATGAATTGAACCGGCGACCCTGTTGCTCGGAGCTTGCACTCTTTTTTTTTTTTTTTTTTTTTNTATATATATATATATATATATATATATATATATATATATATATATATATATATAATTTCTTATTATAAACCACAGTATCACAGAAGAGAGAAGAAGTCCAAGGACTAAGGTCTAGAACATTCTATATTTAGAGGGTAGAAAAATGAACCAGCAAAAGAGAATGAGAAAGATGAAAAACAGGAGAGTGGGGTGTTCTGGGAGCCATGTATTTCAAGGAAGGTGCGTAGTAAAGTAACTCAAAATGTAGCAGCTCAAAACAACATTTATTATCTCACAGTGGATCAGAATAGCAGATCAATTTAGGTGGGTCTCTTACAAGGCTACAGTCAATGAGTTGACTGGGCCTGTAGCACATCTAATAGCTTCCTAGCTCACTCAGATGGTTGTTGGCAGGATTCATTTCCTCATTGGGCTGTTGACCAGAGGCCTCCCTTGGTTTCTTGCCACATGGATCTCTCCATAGAGCATCTCCCTCAGAGCTTGCAAGCAATCAAGATCAGAGTAAGTAAGCAGGAGGGCAAGAAACAGGACACCATCTTTTATAACCTAATCAGAGAAGTGACATCCCATCACTTGTCCCATATTCTGTTCTTTAGAAGGAAGTCACTAGGCCCAGCCCACACGCAAAGGAACGGGACATTACACAGCATGTGAATACCAGGAAGCAGGGATCATTGGCGGTGCATCTTAGAAGTCTGCCACCCAATCCTCAAACCCTAGTTCTATAAAATGCTTAACTTGCTGACTTAATTAACTTTTTCCCATGCACCCTCAAACTGGTAACATATCTTTATAAGAGGTTTGGCCAAGGGTACAAATTCCATTTGAAACTGTCAAACAATAACTTGCTACCCAGGCTCCTGGTGTCATTAATGATTTGCTTTCATGAAATAAGTTAACATTAGTTAAAAAAAAAAAGTTAAAATCATTTTATATCTTTAGGACCTAAATGAAACCAGGAATGCTCTTTCAGAAAATCGGAATGCATGCAGTGTATAATTTAATAGGAACTCAAGAAATAATCTAACAGCAAGCCATATTTTGAGATAATTCAAGCTTCCCAGTCACTTCCAACACATATACCATTTTATGGCCCAGATAGACATAATGATATATCAAAATCTGTGCAATTGAAGTATAACTAATTTTGATACCTACTGTAAAATAATCTTTCCTCACAGAAAGCTTTTAACGGGTTAGAATAAAGATCAGATCATGAATTTTAATTTATTTATTTATTTATGTATTTATTTATTTATTTTGGGGCCAGCCGAGAGGCTCAGTTGGTTAAGAGCCCGCTCAAGAATGCGAGCTTTGAGTAACAGGGTCACCGGTTCAATTCACGACCCGAACTGAGCTGCTGCTGAGCTGCCAACAGG
>NW_017731460.1:3486592-3499348 GCF_001890085.2 Hipposideros armiger
AAAAAAAAAAAAAAAAAAAAAAGACAGCTTTAATGAAAGCTTTTTTATGATGCCATTAAGTAGACATCAGGATTTACTCTTCAATTAGGTGTGGTTGTGATTGTTAGCAGATTAGATCCCTTTAGGTGATGCAATGCCTAGAGGAACAACATTTAGGCTATTGATCCCCCAGTGATTCTACTTGCCTAGACTGAGTTGAGAAATTTGTCACTTGCTCTATCTTAAAAGTAGCCAGAAAAACAAGAGGATTTTTACAGACTATCAAATCCAAACTAAATATCCTGGAAAAACCTTGATGATTTAAAGGTTACTTGTTTAATTATCAGAAATTTATTTTTTTAAATGAACATGCAATAAAATCGACTTTTTCTGTGCATATTTGATGAATGTTAACATGTCTGGAGATTCATGTAACCACCATCACAGTCCATATCCAAATAGTTTGATTAATTCATTAAACTCCTTCGTTCAATCTGTTTGTAGTTATACCTTCCCCACCCCACCGGTAATTCCTGGCACACCATGTCATTTTAGTTTTGTCTTTTCAAAAATGACCATTAAATGGAATCATACAGTATGTAGCCATTTGAGACTGTTACACATTGCATTTACTCAGCATATTGCCTTAAGAGTCATCTAAGTTGTTTTGTATATATACTTCATTTCTTTTTATTTCTGAGTGGTATTCAATTATATGGATATACTACAGTTTATCCATTTATTCATAGAAGGACTTTGAGGTGTTTCAAGTTTTTAGCTATTTTGAATAGAGACGCTATAAATATTTGTGTACAGGCTTTTGTGTGAATGTGAGTTCATTTCTCTTGGGTAAATACATAGTAGTGGGATTGCTTATTCATATGGTAAGTGTATAATTTAACTTTATGAGAAGTTGCCAAACTGTTTTCTAAGTGGCTGTACAGCTTTTAGTCTCACGTGAAATGTATGATAGTTGTGGTGGTTCTGCCTACTTGGTAGCACTTAGTATACTCAGTCATTTTAATTTTAGCCATTCTAATAGGTTTACAATGATATCTGATAGTAGTTTTAATTTGCATTTTCCTAATAGTTAATGATGTTGAATATCTTGTCATGTGCCTTTTGCATTGGATGCTCAGCTGTTCCAACACTATTTGTTGGAAAGACTATTCCTTTCTCATTGTATTGTGCCTGCACCTTTGTCAAAAATCAGTTGGCCATGTTGTGTGGAGCTGTTTGTGGACACGCTGTTCCGTCCCACTGATCTGTGTGTCTGTCCATTCACCAGTATCGCACTGTCTTGATAACTATGAGTATTGCTTGAAGTCTTAAAATTGAATAGGGTAAGTCCTCCAGCTTTCTTCTTTTTTAAAATTTGTTTTTAATAATTTTGGCAACTTTAGTTCTTCTGCCTTTCCATATTAATTTTAGAATCAGCTTGACTATAACTGCAAAGGATCCTGGGATTTTGATTGGAATTCTGTTAAATCTAAAGACCAGTTTGAGAGAGAATTGACATCTTTACTACTTTGGGTTTTGCAATCTGTGAACACAGTATGCCTTTCTGTTTACTTAGGTCTTCTCTGACTTATTTCATCAGCATTTTATAGTTTTAGTATACAGATCCTATACATATTTTATCAGATTTCAAACTTTCTTGTGTTAGGAGATGCCTTTGCCTCTCCTGGAGCCAGCACTAGATGGCTTCCCCTGAAGCTTTCTCTGTGCTGATGCCTACTTCTGGGTTTGGAGCTGTGTTAAGTTCAGGCTGGAGGATACCAGTGGGAAACAAAATGCTCTTTCAGTGGTACTTCAGATTCTGGTCTTCTTGCCCAATCTGCTTGCTCCTCTTTACTTCTTAGTGCTCAAGTAGTTGTTCCATGTATTCTATTTAGATCTTATAGCTACATTCACTCAGAGAGACAGGTTGGAGTGTGATTACCCCATTTTATCAAGTATTGGAACCTGACTGAATTTTGTTTAATTTTGTTTCTCCAGGAATTTGACAAGAAACTGAAGTTTTGATCAAATATATTTTGAGTTTGAAACCAGACATGCACTAGAGTTTAGATTCTTTCATTTGACTAAGGTAAGATTGTTTAATAAGATTTAATCATACTCTTACTTTACATTTCCAAACTTATATTATAATGTGTGCTTTATTAACACATTTTAACTTTTCAGTCTACCTGAGAGTCTGACCTCAAAAACTATTTCCTTGGTTCCTTTATATGATAGCTAATGTTCCATATATCAGCTTCCAGGTATGAGGAGAACATGTGATTATATGTTTACTGAAGGTGTTGTATTTTGATAATCAGATCTGTTTGCCTAGTGTAAGAGTTGGCAAGCTGTGGCTTACCGGCCAGTCACCTGGATCGGTAAATAAAGGTTCACTGGAACATAGGCCACCCATTCATTACATGTTGGCTATGGCTGTGTTAACACTACCGTGGCAGAGTTTATTAGTTGTCACAGTGTCTGTGTGGCCTGCAAGCCTAAAATCTGGCCCTTTAAGAAAATTTTGCTGACTGGTAGCCTAGAAGATTTAATAAGGGTGACTTAACTATGCTGTGTAATTATAATATGTGAAGTCATAGCTAACCAATTCTAGATGTCAGTAAGTGTTGTTGTATATGAAAACTAATTAGAGATTTTAATATGCATATAAGTATGTATGCTCCAACCTGAGGCCTAACTTCTTGAAGTGAAGGATCTGTATTATTTCTTAGGAAAACGTATTAATTTTCTGAAATAATTGATTTCTGTGATCAGCTAAATGCCATGTGTTTATTTCTAAGCAGAAGTCTTTATTTTGCCTAAGTTTCCAAAAATAAAAGTTAATATAATAAAGATGAAGCTTGTCCTTGCTCTAAAAAATATTCACACTAATGTATTTAATTACAATTTGTCTTGCTTGGTAAAATGTAAACAGAAATGTAATATTTTGAGAAAAACGATTATGTGTTTTTAATGTCTATCCTAGTAACAGTGGTTTGGAGTATATGAAGTTTTAAATGAAAACATTCTGATATAAAACTATGTTTAGTGGTTAAAGTTGCAATTATGTTTCTCAAGTTTATACTGAATCATTTATACCTGAGTGTTTAAAAAGCATAAGATAGAAGGAGAAATTAAAACTTGAGCCTAGAAAATTTATAAAATGTTAGCTAGGCTTCTCAGGAATCTCTTGACTGAGAAAATAGAAAACATATTTTTTTAAACATGTCATATAAATTAGAATTCCCAAGCAATATCAAATAAAGGAATTTCTCTTTTGAATTTGTTTTAGAAACCAAAATCTTTAAAAGAATATTTTTTTGTTTGTTTCTAGGTAATTTTAACAAAATAAGTTTCTGAAATCTTCATTTCTTAAGAACTATTTGATTTGAAAAACAGCCTTTTTTATGTCATGCATAATCTGAGATATGTTTGGATTCTTAATAGATTTTCTTGCGGTATCTTTGCTTGTGTTCTTATAAATGCAATTTTAAAACTTTGTAAAATTTACTTTTTAAAGGGAGAAATATGGGAATTTATCTGTGAGAATGCCTGCTTCATTTTATACCATCATACATTTTATATTTAATTCAGTATAGATTTAGAATTAGAATGCTCATACATTTGAATTAAGAAGGATAAAATTAAGCTGCAGAAAGAATTGATATGAATCTTTATAGCTTATATATGTGAATGAGGCCACCTTAGTATTATGTGTGTTTGGTTGTGGTCTAAACTGAATTGTGTTAATAAAGTACCTATCTGATTCATAGACTGTGACTTATGATTACGAATTCTCTTTTAAATGATGGATAATATAAGAAGATAGTGCTAAAGCTTTTTGCCTCTATAAAATCATATCTTAAGATATCTTTTTAAAATCCTCCCTGATTTATATTTCAGTATGGTACTTAAAAGTAAAAGAAAGAGAAATAAACTTAAAGAAAAGTTCACACTTTGATATTTTTCTTCCATGTAATCTTCCATACAAACTTGTTAGATTTTCCTAGGCCAACATAAAATGTTTTAAAAATCAAATACTGAGTCATTACCAGTTTGACAGTATCATTAAAATTAGATATGTGTGTATCAAAGATAAGACATAATTTCTTCTTTAAATTAAATAATGCTACTTGTCTTTTAGAGTATATATGGCTGAATAGGAAAGGACTTAGCTAGACTTGTTTTGAAATTTTTTCTGTTCGTATCTTTGATGGTATTCAGACTAAAAAAGAATGGTCAGTATCTTAGTCCATTCAGGCTGCTCTAACAAAATAAGATAACTGGGTGGCTTATAAACAGTGGAAACTTATTTCTCACAGTTCTGGAGGCTGGGAAGTTCCAGATCAAGGTGCCCGCAGATTTGGTGTCTGGTGAGGATCGGCTTTCTGGTTCATAAGTGGCTGTCTTTTCTCTCTGGCCTCACATGGCGGAAGCGGTGGAGAGCTCTCTGGAGCCTCTTCTATAAGGGTACTAATTCCATTCATGAGAGCAGAGCCCTGATCATCTCCCTGAGGCCCCGCCTTCAAATGCCTTCACACTGGGGGTTAGGATTTCAACATGAATTTTGGGGTGACACATTCAGCCCAGCATTCGACTTTTTAATTTTGTAGACCCTGATCAATGTCATTGTGTAGCCTTTAGGGCAGTAAAGAAACTAGTTTGGAAATGAACCTCCAAGGTTTGTCCTCACAGGAGATAATGTATAAACATCTTTCTTTANTACCAACATGGGCCAGTGAAGCAATGTCCTCCACAACTAGACTGAAGAACAAAAGGACAGCAACTTGTCTGTTCCCCTTCCCTGATTCCCCAATAAAATCTTTTTAAAAAAAAGAAAGAAATAACTTGTCCTACCTTATCTTTTTATAGATGAGGAAATGGCTACCCAGTGACGTGGCCAGGCTTGCTGGTGGCAGAGCCAGTGTGGGATTCTAGCCCTCCTGATTCCATTCAGGGCACGGTACCATGCCACATGGCTAATAATAAACCACACTGGAACCAGGTAGAGATCTTTAAAAATACTGATACGTGTCCCATCCTCAGACATTCTGATGTAATTGGTATGGGTGGAACTTGAGCACTGGGATTTTTAAAAGCTCCAAGTTTGGGAACCTGCTCCATAAGGAATTAGTGTTCTTAAGGACTTGGAACCAGAGTGAAATCAATAGTACAGACTTCCATCCGTTCTGCTTCCTTAATCATATACTTGGCTAGGTTTTTTCTGGGCAGTAAGAAAATCTTTACATTGAGAAATAGCCAAAAGCTCTACTGAACAAAGGCTTTCTTAATTAAGCTTTCCTTTCACTCATAATGTGTATTTTGTAAACGAGATACCCTGCAACAAAATTCTTCCTAATCATGAAACAGGAGGACAGTTCCTTGACACTGATCAGGAATGATCAGGAAAGGAGAGTCTTGTGCCATCTGTGTTGTGGCGTGCTTTGCTGTTGTTTAACTAGATAAAATTCTAATTACTGTTAAACAGATTGTTTATGAGGTTGTTTTTAATGTTTTAGAGCAAGTGTATAAATATAAAGAGGCAAAGAAATTGTTCCGAATTTAAAAACAAAAGGCTTTTCCTTTGAAAGTAAGTTAAGTTAATCAGGATTTGACACACTGGGTTGTTTAATAATGCATTTCTGTGTATGTCCGTGGTACTACATGTGGCAAAGAATGTGAAATTTACAGTTTAATTATAACCGTTCTGTGGGGCTGTCATGTACTGTTTGGCACATTGTTAACCAAACATTATATCTAGAAAATACTTGTTTTGATTTAAAATATCCATTCTTTTAAACAAGATCTTTCCTTCATAATGACAAATGTGAGAAGTGTGAAGTAGAGAGTTAAGAATAGGAGATTGTGTGGGCTAGCCGAGTGGCACATTGGTTAGGAGTTGGCTTGGGACGCCAGCTCTGAGCAGCAGGGTCCCGGTTCGGATCCCACATGAGGGCCAGTGACGCTGCGCCCTCTACACTAAGATGGCGAACAACANTTTTTTTTTTTAGCTGAGCCATCCTGCCACCTGTTGGCAGCTCAGCGGCAACTCAGCTCAGGCTGGACTCGAACCGCTGTTGCTCAGAGCTCAAACCCTTGAGCGAGCTCTTAACCAACTGAGCCACTCGGCCGGCCTAGTAATGTAGTTATTAAAGCTTTTCTTCATACACATTTTGTTTTCTGCCAAATAATTTTTTTAGAGAAAAAACAATTTTATTCACAAAATTTGCTATCAAGAAAGGTATACACACATTTGAAAGAGAGGGATAAAGGCTGGGGTTTTTTTAAAGCTTCCTTTTTAAAAAATAACATTTTATTTTGGAATAATTTTAGACACAAATGAATTCTAAATATAATAGAGAGCTTTTGTATATTCTTCATTCAGTTTCCCCTAATGTTAGTCTCTTATGTAACCTTGGTGCAGTGTTCAGAACTAAAGAATGAACAGCGGCTACTAAACTACAGACTTTATTAGGATTTCACCAATTTTTCCACTAATGTCCTTTTTCCAGGGTCCCACATTATATTTACTTATCACATTCCCTATGTCTCCAGTCTCTGACAGCTTCTTGGTCTTTCCTTTTCTTTCATTACTTTTGCACTTCGGAAGACTACAGGTCAGGTATTTTGTAGATTGTCAATCAATTTGGTTTTCTCTGATTTTTCTCATAGTTAGATTGAATTTACAGATTTTGGGAAAGAATACCAGAGAGGTGATGAATCCTTCTCAGCACATGATATCAGGGGTAACATGATGTCAGTATGTCTCACTATTGGTGATGTTATTAACGTTGATCACTTGATTTTGGTGATGTCTGCCACATTTATCCACTGTAAAGTTACTGTTTTTCCCTTGATTAATAAATATTTGGGGGAAAATACTTTGAGGTTACACAAATATTGCTTCTCCTTAAATCTTTGGCCACTAATTTTAGCATTAATTGGTAGGTCTTGCCTGCAGCAATTATTACTCTGATGTTCTAATGGTGATTTTCTATTCTACTTCCTTCTACATTTATTGGTTATAATTTGTAAGAAAGAGATGTCCCTCCCCACATTTATTTTATTTAATCATTTTTTTTATATCAGTGCACACTCATGGATATTTATTTTATTCTCTAGATTACAATCAGTGCTATTATCATTTCTTTTGTTGCTCAAATTGTTCCAGCTTTGGCCACCAGGAACCCTTAGAAGTTTGCTTCTGTGTCCTTTCAACATGGAGTGTGTGTGTGTGTGTGTGTGTGTGTGTGTGTGTGTGTGTGTTTTAGGCAATTTCTTACTTTCTGGTTCTATAAAATACTACAGGGTCAGCTTATCTTGTATGTTCCCTGCCTCAGGCATGGAATCACCCACTTCTCCAGGGAGCCCAGGTCCATCTTATTGGAGAATAGTATTTAGAAACCAACTTCTGGGTGCTACTAGGTGTACTCATTTCTACTGAAATATTGCTTCTAGGCCTTTCAGCGGTCAAGCTACGAAATGTGTGCATGTGTGTATATATATATTATATATTATGCGCATATACACACACACATACACACATCTGTGTTTATTTCTGTATTTACTATCTATCTGTATATACATAAAACAAATTAGTTCATACTGATACCTCCAAATCCAGTCTAGCACCATAGGGATTATTCTAGTATTCCTCTTTTGCTTATTTGTAATACATGTATAATATATAATAGTTATAGAATTGCTAACCCATACTCTTGTGAGAAACAAATTTACTAAACAGAATACAGTGCTTGGTATAGTTCCATTTAATTGTTATTCTCACAGTATCCAGCAAAATGCTCTTTTCCACAGTTATTAAAGTCAGTTCTTTTCTTCCATATCCCCTTCACTCTATGTCACTCATCTGTAATACAGTTAGAGTCACTTGTTACAGTTTGTATTCCATCTTTGGTTGCTCTGACACCCTGGTTTATGTGGTTTTATTTAATTTGTATCCTGTGAAGTTCACTTTTTGTGTTGCACAGTTGTATGGGTTTTGAGAAACGCATAGAGTCATACATTTACCAACAACAGTTTCATCTCCCCCTAAATTCCCTTGTGTTGCCCCTTTGTTGTCAACCCCTCTTCCCACCCCAAATCCTGGCAACCACTGATGTGTTTTCCATACATTTAGTTAGCTCTTTCCAGAATTTCATATAAATGGAATCATATAATATGTAGCCTCTTAGGACCAGCTTCTTTCACTTGATAAAAGCATTTCATATTTATCCATCTGTTGCATAAATCAGTAATTTGTTCTTTTTTTATTGCCTAGTAACATTCCATTGTATTACCACATTTGGTGTAGTTTTTACTTGTTGAGGGACATCTGGATTGTTTGTAGCTTTGGGCAATTGTGAATAAGCTAATACAAACATTTACATAAAGGTGCTTTTTGTTTTTGTTTCATTTGAGTAAATACCTAGGAGTGGGATTGTGAACCTTATTGTAAGTGTATATTTAACTTCATAAGAAACTGCCAAACTTTTTTCCAAGTAGCTATACAATTTTGCATTCCTACCACCAGGGTATGAAAGTTCCTGTTGCTCTTGGTCCTTGTCAGCACCTTGGTGTTGTCAGTTTGTTTTTGTCTTTAGCTCTTCTGATACATGTGTCATAGTACCTTGTGGGTTTTTTGGTGTTTTTTCTAAAGGTTTTATTGGGGAATTGAGGAAGAGGAACAGTGTTGGGGAATTGGGGAAAGGGAACAGCGAAGTTGCTGTCCTTCGATCTTAGTTGTGGAGGGCACAGCTAGCACAGCTCCAAGTCCAATCGCCATCCGGATGCTCATTGGCTGTTCAGGGCAGCTCAGCTCAAGGTGCTGTGTTCAATCTTAACTGCGGATGGGCATAGCCCACCATCCCATGCGGGAGTTGAACCTGCAACCTTGTTGTTAAGAGCACACGCTCTCACCAGCTGAGCCATCCTGCCACCTGTTGGCAGCTCAGTGGCAGCTCAGCTCAGGCGCAGCTCACTGGCCCATGTGAGAATCAAACCCGGCAACCCTGTTGCTCAGAGCTCACGCCCTTAACCAACTGAGCCACTCAGCCAGCCCTATCTTGTGGTTTTAATTTGTATTTCCCCAGTGACTAATGCTGTTGATATTCCATATGTTTGTGAAGATGCAGCTAGTCCCTTTTATTTCTCTTGATTTTCTCCTTTTATGATAAACCAGGTGGATAGATCCTTTCCCAATATATTTTGGTTGAACTAGTTGCCATCATCTCTGAATATTATATTTTATAATAAAAATACACATTTCCATATATGAGATTTGGTTTTCTGTGCTTATTACAATAGAATGACTATATAGTTTTTTATATAGCTGAATATTTGAATGATAATTCATTGTTGTCCAAAGCTAGATGGCTTTGTAAGAATCTATTCATAGATTATTACATCTCTGACTGAAAAGACATTCAAGACAAGGTAAAATGTAATAAATTCTGCCAGTGCCAAAGGTTGAATTTGGATTGACAAGTGTTACTTTAGAAAAAGAAATTTTAGGGTCTTAGGTAAGAAACCCTTTGACTATCAAATGAAAAAAGAAAACCTGATACTTTCCTGGGATGTCTGTCAACATACGCAACATTTTATATGTCCTTATAATTAATCAGTTAATGTTAGGTGAAAGAGATTAGAAATGAATGTTTTTAAATTAGGCCACTTTACATAAACATTTAAATTGGCAGGTTAAAAATACTTTAATATATTACTTCATCAAGCTGAGTTAGTAAAAATATGTGGAATACTCATCACCTACTTTCTTGTGTTTTAAAGACTACTGCAAAAAAAACAAAACCCTGTAATTCAATAACTCTTTGAATTCTCAGCTTGTATTTTTATCTTTCATCACAATGGAATAAAGACATCAAGTTTTAGTGAGTGATTTTTTTTTAGCATATTTGAGCTTTATCTTTACTATTTCTCTTTTATAAAGACCTACATTTAATCTACGAGAATATATGGAGGGATGCCATGTTATTTAAATAGATTTTTCTGTTTGCATTTAATAACTTAATATATTACATAAAGTATATGCTTAAATTGGGAAAATACTGATGCCTTAAAGGATAACATTTCTGTCACATCATCATTTGGGTAATTATGATTGATTCCATTAATACTGATTCTAGTTAACTATCCCCTATTTCAGTAGGAGAAAGCCAAAACAGTACTTTACATATTCAGATTCTAAAAATAATATTATTATTAGAAGTCATTATAAATGGCAAGATGATTTTCTTAGCTCCTTTAAAATAAACATAACTCTTTAAACATCTTATTTGATAGTGTGATTACATCACTGATATTTCTAGTGGCTAAACCCAGCCAAGTTTGTTGTAATTGCAATATCATGATGCCAGTCTTTGCATTTAAGCCAGCAACTTTGAAATTGGAAGGTGCAAACCTTTCTATAGTGGCTGCTCTGGTCACTGTACGTAACTTATATTGTCCTACTTTCTCAGGCTTTCTTTGTAAATAAGATATTTCTTTGTAAATAAGTTTTCCTAGCCTTGTGAAAGGGATAAAAGGTACTGTATATATTTATACTATAAATATATATTTTATTTCCTTCTTCCGTTTCCTGAACATCAGGAAAAAAAGGAAAGTGTGGGTTTTTGTTTGTTACGGTCTTGATGGCAGCCTACTTCCTTATTTACAGAAGACTCAAGGTGAAGTTTGTGACTTTGGTTGAATATTCTTTAGAGCCTGAGGCTAATAAAGTGGCAGTTACAAACAGTTGTGCTGATGTGACAGTTGACAGTATCAATTTTATCTTACAGTGTTGAAATCAGCATTTCTGAAATTGGAGAATTGAGGAAGGGTGGAGTTTAACTTCTTTTGAGCAGCTGTTCTTTGGATGACTCCAAGTCAGGGACTTTGTTTTGCGTGTTATTTAACGTAATCCTCACAGTTAGCCTACATGATATGCATGATCACCTACATTTTACAAATAAAGAAACTTAATCCAAGGTAACACACCTAGTAGTGGCAAAGTCAGGGTTTGGAACTTTGTTTTCTTACCTAAAAGTCCATACTCTTATCCACTATACTACACTGCTGCTCCTAAAATTAGAAAGTAATGAAAATATTAGAAAATCTCTCTAAACTTTTAAGCCTCTGGGAGGGAAACTAATAATTAGGTAAGACTGAGATTATCTCAACCTTATGTAGTGTTTTCTTCACTCTTAATGGGGCTTCATTTTTGGAAAACCTATTTTTATACACCTTATATGAGGGAACCACTAGCATAGTACCCATTAACGCTAATTATATAACTGAGTCTCCAACTGATATCTCAGAAAGGATTTTTTTATGATATTAGTGATAACTAATAGCTTTCTTGAAAATAAAAATCATCTGTTGTCAGAAATAATACATATCTACATTGCTGTTAGCAATAAAAATATAAAAAATTTACCACATTCGCAGTAACTTTTTAATAGTCTAAACTCATTAGAAATTATATTTAGTATAACATTTGCAAAATAAACTCTTATATAACTTCAAGTAATGCTTTAAGCTGTTTTGTCAATAAACTCGTTTTATGGTAGATCAATAAATTCCATTTGCACAGTGATTATAAACCATCTTTATCTGTAATAATGTTATACTGTCAAAATTAACAACTATAAGTAGACATGTCAGTTATAAGAATTTTTCTTAATATTTTTGTCACATTATTGATCTTATTGTATACTTAATTTATCTATAGGCCATTCATTAGTTATTTAGTTTTTATTTCTAGCATATTAAAATTCTCAAATGACTAAATATAGAAAATATTTCAAATATGATAAAATCATATGATAAATTGTTTCAGTATATATAAGCAGTCAAACTATAGCTTTTTTATTCAAAAAAATGCTAAATGTTAGTTGACATTTGGTAAGGAAAAAGTCCAGAATTCAGAGTAAAGTATATTTTAGTACCAAGTAGGATGATATAAAAAAGCATTCCTTGAGTCTCTATTTTCTTATTTATTTTGGTGTTGCAGGTATATTAATAATGGCAGTAAGTTGAAATGGAAAGCACAGCCTTAGAAATCAGTGGAATTGAATTCTAATGTTGGTGCTGCCACTGCCAGTTGTGTGACTTTGGACAAGTCGTTAAACTTCTCTAGATCTTATTATTGTTATTATTTTTGTCTGTAAATAAAGTCATTGGACTGTGGTTTCTAAGATTGTTGCCAGCTCTGTGATACTTATGCCAGAAGTTATGTACTAAACCTAACATCAAAGATATAATTGGTCTACTGTTCTTTTCTGGTTCTTAATAAATAGGGGGTTTTGTTTTGTTTGTTTTTAGAATGGGCAGTCCAACACAACTATGGTGGTGAATTTAAGTGTGTATAGTACTATATATACCTATAGTAATACAGTACATGTAAAAAAAGTATGATTCTTGCCATTAGGCATAATCATACTTTTTTTACATGTACTATATTATAAAAAACTGTAACATTAGCCAAATATTTTTTAAGCTTTTTTTTTTTTCCTTTTTTTGCAGGAGGGAGGTAGGGAAGGGTTAGATTATTGGGTCTTCTCTAGGCTTGGTGTGATGCAGAGTTGGCCCTTAGTTCTGGGAATGCCTGCAATACACTAGGTATCCTGGCATCAACTCTCATGGAACTCCCTGTTGTCATAGTCAGAACATACATTCTTTACCACAGAAATCAGCATTTAATCATATATGGTCTTCTAAATAATTGGTTTGTTAAAAATGATCATAAGGTTTTGAGAGGCAGTTATTATGTGCTTCTTGGTTTTA
>NW_017731460.1:3506478-3512614 GCF_001890085.2 Hipposideros armiger
AAAAAAAAAAAAAAGAATGAAAAGGCAAGCCACAGAGTGGGAAAAAGATATTTGCAATATGTATTACATATACCTGACAAAGAACTCAGCCAGAATATGTAAAAATTTCCTGCTCATCAATAAGAAAGCAAACAACCCAGTAGAAAAATAGGCAAAACACTTAGATGGTCACTTCCCCGAATACATTAAAAAAGCAAACAGACATAGTAAAAGGCCCTGCATCTCATTAGTTATCTGCAAAGTACAGATTAAATGCCCAGTGAGGTACCACTGCCTACCCTACAGAATGGCTAGACTTACAGTCAGACAGTACCACGTGCTGGTAAGGATGTGTTGCATCTGCAGCTCGTTTTCCATAACTGGTGAAAATACAAATTGCTTTAATACTTTTTTTCACTAAAGTTAAACTTACACCATATGGCCTTACAATTTCACTCTTTGGTATATATCCAACAAAAATGCGAACATTTGTTCACCAAAACACGTGTAAGTGTTCATAGAGCAACATTCATGTAGCCCAAAACTGAAAACAATCCAGAATGTTGACCACCAGCAAACTGGATAACTAAGTAGCAGTGTATTTGTATACAATGGAATACCATACAGCAATGAGAATAAATAAATTACTGCAGTAAACAACCAGATAGATGAATCTCAGGAACATAATGTGCAGTGGAAAAAGCCAGTCACAAAAGAGTACACATTGTATGATTCCAGTTATACGAAGTTTAAAAATAAGCAAAACTGGGCCGGCCGAGTGGCGTGATGGTTAAGAACTGGCTTGGGATGCCAGAGGGCCCCGGTTCAGATCTCACATATGAGGGCCAGTGACACTGCCCTCTATAGCTAAGATGCTGAGCAACAGCTCAACCTGGAGCTGGGCTGCCGTGAGTCGCTGGCAACGGTGTAGGCTGCAGNTTAATTATTAAATATTCTTTCTCTCATTTTTAAAACAATATGATGGTGGCGGTATTTCCTAACATTTATTGAATACTTTCTGCATGCCTAGCATTGATCTAAACACTTGACGTACATTAACTCATTTACTCCTACCGTATGAAGTAGTTATTCGTTTTTTTTGTTTTGCTTTTTAAGATTTTATTAAAGAATTGGGGGAGGGGAACAGCGGTGGGGAATTGGGGAGGAGGAACAGACAAGTTGCTATCCTTTTGTTCTTCAGTCTAGTTGTGGAGGACGTGGCTTCACTGGCCCATGTTGGTATTATGATCATTGCGCTCTTCCTGGCTGAGGCACTCACTCACCGGCCATTGGACGGCCGCTCACGGCGGCTCACGGCAGCTCATGAAAGCATACACCAGCTGCTGGCCAGCCCCACTGCAGCCTACGCCGTCGCCATCACCTCACGGCAGCCCAGCTCCAGGTTGAGCTGTTGTTCATCATCTTGGCTGTAGAGGACACAGCATCACTGGCCCATGTGGGAACTGAACTAGCGGCCCTGCTGCTCAGAGCTCGCGCTCCCAAGCCAACTCTTAACCAACTGAGCCACTCGGCCGGCCCCTGAAGTAGTTATTCTTGAAGCCCATAGGTTTATGAGGAAACTGAGATGTAAACAAGTTAAATAACTGTCTTCAAGACACAGACTTAATAAGTGATAGAGCCAGGATTCAAACCCAGAAAACACGGTTAGAAGCCTATATCTTTATCTACTATGCTATATAGCTTCCTAATGTTATATATGTGAAGTTTCAGGTTTTTTGTCAGACTTGAGGCCCTAAATTAATCAAAACTCACCCTCCTAAACACACACACACACACACACACACACACATACACACACACATACACATATGCACCCTATTTCAATTCTTTGTTATTAGATACAGTGATTAGACTATCTTGTGATCATGGCATTTTCTGTTGCTCAACTACCTATCTTTAGGTGAGTTGGTTAAGAACTAGGTCTTTGACACAAATATCGCTTTTGTTCCAAATTGTTAACAATCTAAAACTATTTCGTGAGTAATAAACATGATTTAGGCAAAGTTTCAAACACTGCTGTTGTTGGAAATGTCAAACTAGATAGGATTCTGAATACTCTATTAAGATAAATAGATATTGCAAATGAAATATTTTTATAAAGCTCTCATAAATTTCTTGGTCTTTATAAGCTCTGCCTGTCTCACAAATGTACAAATGCAGAAGATAGGAAAAGCTGAGGCAATAATATAGCCAGTCAGTCGCTTCTTAACTGTAGCATTGTCCATAGTGTTTATTGCAAAACAGCATAGAAATAATGCAGTCTTCAGAGTAACGCTAAATTGCCAAGCAGGAAAGTTCATAATACAATGAATTCCAACTCCTTAGTGAAAAGTCAAAACATGGCTGCATGGAAACATTATAAGGATTTCATGTTCATGCATATTTCTAATCTGTAAATCTGGACTTTTAATATAGATTTCATGTGTTCAGCCAGAGTAAGCCTGCTAACTTGTATAATCTTGAGTAGATGTTAGTAGAAAAAGAAAAAAAATTGCCTAGTTAAGTCAATAGTGATTAATTGTTTAAATGTAATTTCAGACAGTGGACCATGTGTGAACAGAAACAAATTTATTTTGCTAAGTTACTAAGAGCGTGGGGAATATTTGGTACTGCCCCAGGCCTTGATTGTCCGGACCAGACTAATTTGTGTGTTTTACAGTAAGAGTATCCAATTAATCATTAGTGATGACCCCTTTTTATATAAAAGGATACTTTGGAGAGAGAACATCAGTATTAGTGAAGCCCTATAACAACACAAGTCACTAGTCTTAAATTTATCTTCTCATTATAGAGCTGATAACTAAAGTAGGTGTGTCAGAGGAAGCTTTTAAAACACAGCATTCAATGGAATGAACTGTTAGATAACTAAATAAGGGAGGGGAACCATCAACTTATTTTTTATTTGACGTAAAAAAAAAAAGGGATAATCTTTTCTGAGCAAAGGCTTTGGGCCAAATATAGGCCCTGCAAAAAGCATTCTTCTACAAAGAATGTAGAAGGCAGAAAATAAAAGTTAGGGCCAAAATTAATGAAGTAAAACACAAAAAAGATTCAACAAAATCAGTACATTTAATAAAAGTAATAAACCCCATGGAGGACTGATGATGAAAAAAAGGAAAAAGGCATAAATTTCCAATTTCAGGAATGAAAAAGGAACATCTAGATCCTACAGATTTTTTTTAAAGATAATAGGATTTTTTAAATTACTTTTTGTCAATAGATTTGAAAATTTAGATGAAATAGACAAATTCCTAGAAAAACAACTAGTTAAAACTTACAAAAAAATAAAAATCTGAGTAGTTCCATATTAATGAAATTGAGTCTGTAATTTGGAATTTTTCCACAAAGAAGCTTCCAGGTCCAGATGGCTTCACAAATAAGTTCTTCCAAGACTTTTCAGAAGAAATAACATCAGTATTCTTAAAACTCTTTCAGACAATAAAAAGAGAGAAGCTATTTCCCAGTCCATTTTGAGACTTGCATAACTTTAATATTGACACCTGATAAAGACATTATAAGAAAGGAAAATTTTAAGTCCATTTCACTTGTGAATATGGGTGAACAAATTCCTTTCCTTCATGACTATAGGTAAACAAATTCTGAAAATATTAGCAAATCAAATGTAGATAGATAGATATGTTATAAGCAAGTTGCGTTTACTATAGGAGCACAAGTTTGATTTAATGTTCAGAACTCAGTCAGTGTAACTGACCAGATTAACAGAAAAAGAGAGAGAGAATAACATCATCTCAATACACTTTATCAAATAAAAGTATTTGATAAAATTTACCCATTTGTGATTTTATTAAATGCCTTTAGCAATCTGTGAGCAAAACAGACCTTCCTTAATCTGATAGGGAGTTATACCCCCCACCCCACTCCCCTCAAAAAACCTACAGCAAGCATCACATTTACTGATGAAATAGTGAAAGCATTTATTTTGAGATAAGAAATAAAACAAGGATGCCTGCTTAACCACTTGTTATTCACCATTATATTGGAGCTCCTAGACCTGAACTGTTCTTTAACACATGAGGCAATTTATTATTTTTTTGCACTAAAAAATTTGACAATTTTATGCAGGAACCGCCAAAGTTTTAGTGTTTAATATTTAATAACACAACTGACCAAGGTCCAAGATGTGAAGTTACCATAAGTTCAAGAAACTGGGGGGCAAGGGTGGTGAGGATCACTATAAACTAACTTACCCTGTTTTCAAAAAAAAAAAAGACTTAGCCGGAAAATAAGCCCTCGCATGATTTTAGGTGCCCAAATATGGCACCTTGACATACTGAATATTTTAAGCTGCAGGAGTTTGTGGAAAAGGTACCCTTCTCCCTGAACAGGTCATAAAACCCTCATGTGAGGGGTGCGTGCCCTCCATATCCTGGAGGAATCATGCTAGGGCTTCTTCTCCGGTTAGGTCTTATTTTCGGGAAACACGGTATTTAGTATGTGATAAGAAGAATGCACATTTTATAATAGAAATCTCTCTACACATAGTAGTTAGTTGCAAAAAACTATTTGGTCTTCTCTTGGCTAAAACTGTGTTCCAGATTTCAGTGTAAATTAGCAACCTCCCACTCTTGTGTTTGGCACGTATCTTGTTTCTACCTTCTAGTTCTTCCACTAGCCTGTGTCATGAGGTCTGCAGTGTTTTTCTCCAGGTCATGAATGCGACTACTCATATCATCAATTCCAATGATCTGGTCAGACATGGTCTGAAATAATCTTGCATCTGTTGCAGGAGTGTCTGCACCACTAAGGTGAGATCCTGCAAGGTCTTGGGGTCATTCTCAGCAATCTCCCCGGTTCCCTACTTGGCAGTGAAGTCTCAGACCACCACCAACCCACATGTGGCAATTTAAATTTCAATTGGTTAAAATTAAAATTATAGATCACCAGTCACTCTTACCACATATAAGGTACTCAATAGGCACATGTGCTTAGTGGCTACCATACACCACAAATACAGAACATTTCCATTATCAAGTTTTATTGGGCAGTGCTGGCCTAGACAGTGCAATAAGGGCAGAAGTATGATTAGAAAGAGAGGAATAAAACTGCAAGTATTTACAGATGGCATGATTGTTACAAAGACAATTCAAAAGAATCTACAAACTAATAGAATTAATAAGTGAATTTAGCAAGGTTGCCAGGTACATGATTTATATACAAAAATCTATTGTAGGCCTGTATACCAGCAACAAACAAACAAAAAGTGAAAATTTAAAAATGATATATCAGTATATCAAAAACATCAAATACCCACAATTAATCTAACAAGAAGACTTCTGTACTGAACATTTTAAGACATTGTTGAGAGAAATTAAGAAGACAAATAAATAGAGAAATATGCCAGCTCATGGATTGAAAGACCCAATGTTGTAGAGATGTCAGTTCTCTCCATACAGATTCAGTGCCATCTCGAACAATTCCAGAAGATTTGTCTGTTCTTTGAAATTGGCAAGCTGATTCTTAAATTATTATGGAAATGAAAAGGGCCAAGGATAACCAAGATAGTCTTGAAGAATAACAAAACTGGAGGATTTATACCACAACGTATCAAGACTTATAAAGCTACAATAATAAAGACACTGTGTGATCCTGACAAAGAAAAGACAAGCCAATGAAACAAAATAGAGCCAACAGATGCACACATACATAGTGACTTGATTTATATCAAAGATAACATTGTAGTGCAGGGAAGAAAGAACGTTCTTTTTGATAAATTATGCTATGTCAATTAGATATCCATGTGGGGAAAAAGATGAATCTTTATCTCAACCTCAACCCATATAAAGAAGTTAATTACAGGTGGATTATAGATATGAAAAGTAAAACAATAAAGCTTCTGGAAGTAAAAAATATCTTCATGACCATGAGCTGGGCAAAGATTCTTAAACAGAATATGTAAAGCATTAACAATAAAAGGGAAAAAAAAGGATAAGTTGGACTACAGTAAAATTAAGAAATTCTGATCATTAAAAGACATCATTAAGAATGAAAAGGCAGGGCCGGCCAAGTGGTGCGTTGGTTAAGAGCTGGCTTGGGGACACCAGCTCTGAACAGCAAGGCCCCGGTTTGGATCCCACATGAGGGTCAGTGACACTGCCCTCCACAGCTAAGATGGTGA
>NW_017731460.1:3513884-3515285 GCF_001890085.2 Hipposideros armiger
CAGCAGCCGCAGTGAGTGGCCGTCCAGAAGCCGGCGACTGATGTGCCTCACCTGGGAAGAGCGCAATGATGGTGCCAACTTGAGCCAGTGAAGCAACATCCTCCACAACTAGATTGAAGAACAAAATGACGCAACTTGTCTGTTCCCCTTCCCACAATTCCCCAGCACTGTTCCCATCCCCCCAATTCCCCAATAAAAATCTTTAAAAAAAAAAAAAGCAAAATTTATTGTGTTAGACGTCAGGAGACTTGGCCCTTCGGGGGAAGGGTTTTGACAGGGAAATAACATGAACAGATAGATCTTGTGTGGCTGGTTAAGGAAGTTCTGTTCTATTAGTTTGCTGTAAGCATTTAATAAAATCAAGACTGGATAAATTTTATCAAAAGCTTCTCTTTGATAAAACCTATTGAGATGATGTGATTTTTCTCTTTTTCTGTGAATTTCAATTTTGAATGTTAAACCAACCTTGTGTTCTTGTAATATATTTCTTGATCTGGGTGCTGGTTACACAGGTGCATTCACTTTTTGAAAATTAAACACAGCGTACACTATATTATATTGTGATAAAAAGTTTATTTAAAATTTTTAATTTAAAAAATTAAAAGGGTATTTGGAGAGTTAGCCAAAAATTTACATGGTCAGTTTATAGGATTAGAAGAGACAAAGAAAAATTTACATTTCCACAGAAGAGTATTCTTCTCAGTCAGGATTGATTGAGAATGTGCTCTAAAGAAGAACATTTTATGAGATAGTTTAGTAATTAACCCCTGCCCCCATGCAATCAGCTACAAACACGGCAAGGCTTTTTAAGTTGCAGCAAAATAATGGCATAATAATTGAGACTTATTAATGGTAAGAATTGACTTCTCAACTGTACTTCTCCTTTCCTAGTTGTGACTTTTCAGACACTGGATAAAAGTCAATCCAGGAAAATGGTCTCTGAGAGAAGAGAAACAAACGAGGTGAGCCCACAGTGTTTCCAAGCCACATTGCAGGGAGAGGGAACCTAAATAGCCCAGGAATCTCACAGGTTGAGCCTGGGAGTCAGAGATGAGAAGGAAGCTAAAATTTTGAGGGCAAAGTGTTGGAAAGGAGAGGGCTACGCAAAGGCAGAGCTCCAGGGACCTGTAAAGGGCCCCTTCAAGTCTTTGGCTCAGTATCAATCTGTACATACATGTGAAGTAACTACTCAACAGTAGGAAAAGAACCACTGGAAAGAGTAGGAAGAAAAGACCTCCTAATAGACAGGCATTGGGTCAAGTCTTAAGAAGGGTGTTGCCCTAGATTAAAAGCTACTATGGTCCCACTTAATAAAGTTAAAGGTAAGCCTTGAAGCAATCAAACTGTTCCCAAAGGGCCGGCTGAGTGGCTCAGTTGGTTAAGAGCTCACTTAACAGTGTG
>NW_017731460.1:3522869-3535944 GCF_001890085.2 Hipposideros armiger
CTGTTCCCCTCCCCCAATTCCCCAATAAAATATTTAGAAAAAAAATAGAAAAATGAAACTAACGTTTTCACATATCTCATTTAACCCTCAAGACCACCATACGAGGTCCCTAAGAGGTAGATAGCACTAGTTCTATTTCACTGATGCGGAAACTGTGCTTCACAGAAGTGAAGTAACTGGCTGTGGTAGCAAAGCTAGTAAGTAGGTGCTTGAGGCAACAGTTAACTCCATATCAGTTTCCTGTCTGGAAAATGGAGATAATATACATTTTGCGGTTTTGAGAATTATGTGATTACATGAATAAGGACTCAACTGCTAGCCTTTTCGTCTCCTTCCCTTTTACAAAGGTCCCTCTTTCTCTGTCTCCTTGCTCTGCTATTCTGTTAACTAGTATTAAGAGAAATCTAAAATATGGGTGCTAACCTTATCATGTGTTTTTAATTGCAAAACATTATACAGTGTCGGAAGGCTGGTATATTAGCTGTTTCTTTTTATCATAAACATTAGAAAAACACAAAGTCAACCGACAAATAGAGTTCACAGTATAATCTAGTAACCTGCTCTCACATGATTATTGTTAGCACATTCTCTCCATCATTTTTTCCAATGTGATGCTTTCTGCATTGCTTTGTGAAGTAGCTCAGAACTGCATTCTACTTCTGTGTAAAAAATTAGCCAAATAATTTCTCACATTTACTGATTTCTTCCAGTACAGCTTTCTCTGCATAGCCAAGACTATACCTTATGATTGTTTTAAATTACTGTAAGCAAGCAACTTGATGAACCTTTCCCCTCTGTCATCCCTGTTTTTCGGGAGTCCACCAAATTTCATAAAAACTTAGCAGCAGCTAAACATTGTAGAAGTTCTTAGGAGATTTCTACCAATTTGTATTGTAAAGTCCCCCATGTATGAGCCATGCAGAGTAAACACATCATTAGTTTTTCTTTCTCCTGGCTTTCCTAGTGAGGGGAGAAACCTTACACAGCTGGGAAGCCTGAAACTCCTTTCTGAACTTGTTTATTTATATAGCATACACTTAGTTTGACACATTGCTTAGAAGAAGCAGAGACCTTTTTTAGTTAAGTACTATACAATACTTCAAAGAGCATTTTAGCCACACTATAATTGTTTAGCTTTTCTGGATACAAAGCTGCTCATTGCTCTTTAAAAAACATTCCTGTCCTAGTTCTTTATATTATTGCTTTCAATGTGAGAGAGAATTAAGCTGAATACATTTAGAAGCTCTTTTCAGAAACAAATTTTAGTTTCAGAAACAGCTGCACATAATACTGGTAGTTTAAGATGTCTGCACAAACCAAGGGCAAGTCATTCTGCTCTGATGTAGTTGGTGAGAAAGTAAATAGTGACTTGGAGCCAGATCGTATGTTATTGTGGTCTGATATAAAGAACCTACACTCTGAAGCCAGATAAATCTAGGTTTAAGCCCCACTATGTGCTTGCTAATATTTTTTCTTCAGCAGAGTTCAAACTATTCAGTTTGTCAACTATGCTCTTAATAACAAGAACTCCTTGTTGGTGTTTGATTTCTGCAACTGAAAGTATATACAGCACCTGGCATGTGGTAAAACTACCCATTAAATATTGCCTTTCCCTGTAACCTTTCCCTCCTCAAAAAAAGAACAACTTCCTTTATCATTCAAATGTGATTTGGTGTTTTGTTGGTTTTTTTTTTTTTTAAAAAAAAACACCTAAATATGTCTCATGCAGATAGATGAGGGTAGCAGGGTTGACCTGCCCATGGAGTACTGGGGATGATTTTCAGCATGGGCTCTGGACTATGGGAAGACTAGGTTATCATATTAGGTAACACAAGCCAATAGTCTGAAAATATACATGACTATAAGCAGTGACTAAGATACATACCTTCAGTATGACTGAAGAAGGCATATTCCAATTTAATATTTATGGAGAACCCACATGGATAAGGTATTCTACTGAGAGATGACATGCTCTTTTGCACTTCTGCCTTTCCTCTTCTTTCTGGGCTCTAACACAGACATGATGGCTGAGACTTTGGTAGCTTTCTTGGGCCATAGTGTGATGTAAAAAGATAGAAAGTGCCTACATCCTTGATGCTGTAGGTTCGTATGAGCTCCAGACTGCCTACTTCTGGGTTTTGTCAAACAAGAGCCTGCCAATTCAACGCCAGCAGGAATCCCCAATAAGGGGTGTGGTCAAGGGGGAGAGACTTCATTTGGTGCAAACAGTTCAATTGTGACACAGCTTGTCTGTGGAACAACACAGTTGTAAGACAGCTCAATAGTGATACAGCTTAATTATGATACAGCACAGCTGTGGAACAGCTCAGGCGAGTCCTGGGTGAGGCAGCCAGGGAAAAGTGGCCCCCATGTTACAGCTCTGTGCCACTTTGGCGAGACAGTTCCACGCTGGCTGACAGCTCCAGTTCCACTGTTACAGCTCCAGACAGGAAAACACAGTCTTTGATGACAGAAGTGAAGCTGGCTTATATAGACAATAATGATCACCCATGGTCCCTGATTGGTCCATTCTCATGCAGATGAGGCCTCCAAATCCTCACAGTTTGATTGGCCCAAAAAACACTGTCCTGATTGGTCTGAATGGAGCTGCTCTGATTGGTTGGTGAAGATGCAAATAAGGATATAGCTGCATAGCTCCAATTGGACAGGGAAAGTCTCAGTCCTATTGGTTCAAATACGATACTAGGAGCTCTCTTATAAGGGTCCACTCAGGCAGCAGGAACACAGTGCAGGAGGCCTGGCAGCGGCCGTCTGGCTTTTCCTTGAAATGCAGCATGGGTGACAGACCTCAGCAAACAATGGCTGTTAGGCTCTGGTTATGAATTTGAGCCTAATTAACTACAAGGAGTTCTTTTTAGCAGGTATATTCTTCTTGGGGTCAACAGTTCCTTTTACATGAGTGAAAAACACCAGTGGCTGGAACACATAAGGATTTGTTTCTGGTGTCTGCTACTAGCAGCAAAACCCAATCCTAACAGATTCAGATAGCAGCCTGGGTACAAGCATCTGACTTCCTCTAACCACACACCTCCAGTCACCATTGAAATGACTAAATATATCAAAAAAATAGTACGCCAGCACTGAAACATGGAAAAGGAGTGTTCATATACCTGAAATATAGAAATGTCAAGAGATTTCTATTAGAAGTCATCTAGATATCCCCACTGAAAGCAACTAGAAGTCTTTGAAGAATGGCTCTTGCAGGACTTTGCAGGAAGTGTACATCGATGATCCTAGGATATTTTGTCATACAAGAAAGCAGAAAAACTATCAGAAACTACTTGGGTTATGTCAAAAGGACTTAAGAGCCAACTTGAAGAGATTTGCACTGATGAAAGATGGGATAATTTGAACATCAAAAAGTAATTACTGCACTGGATAATGGATATGTCTAAAATTTGTGAGTTCATATATTACTAAAAACTTTTTTTGAACGTTATTAGGGAGCCAATTAAAAATAAAATTTATCAATTAAAAATAATGATATTTTTAAAATTGGTAAATAAAAGGAAAGATTCAAGCATTGATTCTGCCTTTCCTATACAAACTGTATGCCTCGGGATAACCAAATAGATGGCAAGGGCAATGTATTTCTTTGCAGAAGTATTTCAGCTCATATATTAAGAAGGGCTGATAGAATTAGAATAGCACCATTTAGTGAAATATTAAATTACTAAATATTTAAGTATTTAGTGATTACTAAAATTATTAGATGGACTGCTAATGGAGAATTTTATAATGGCTGGATCAGACTGACAACACCTAAACATACAGATTAATCCTAACATAACACAAAGAGAGACTATCAGACATTATATACTTTCTAATGAAAGTTCACACCTCCACCATAAAATATTCTTGCTGAAAAACCAAACCCTACTTTTATCAAGCTGTAGATCCAGCTACTGGTTTACAGGAAATAACCCAGGACAGAATAACCCAGATAAGACTCTGCAACCACTAAAAAGAGGAATGTGGCACTCAATACAAGGCAAAAGCATACTCTTGATACTGTCGACATAAGAAATGTCCACACCTGTAGGGAATTTTTATGAACTTATTTGAGCCAAACTGATGACAATTGCCAGGAAGCAAAATCTCAACAGATTGAGAAAATGCTCCAGAGAATGGCAGTTTTGCAGCTTATTTTATACATTAGACTCGAAGAAGGAGATGTAAAGAGAGTTACATGAAATCCATTGGTGGTAGATTCAGGGGGTGGGAGAAAACAAAGTGGGGGAAACTCTGGGATTGGACAAAAAGTAAAACAAAAAGACACTTTTACATTGGTGGGTACAGGATAGTTAATAATTAACATTTACAGCACATAGAGGTGGTATTCAGGGAACAAGATAACAATGAGGGGTTCTGTGATAGTGTACTCTGGTGCAGGGTTGTGCCCTGGTGCAGGGTTCCCTGAGGGGTCTAGAAAAGATTACTCAGGCATTTCAAAGGCATGTTATCTTTGATGCAAAAAGACAATAGGCAGTCTCACTTGAAGTAAAGAGCTTTGTCAAGTAAGATACAGGCCTAGGGCAGGGAGTACCCACTACGATCCACTTTTAGTTAGGAATTTTTATATTCAGACCATCCTGTGTGTTTCCTTTCAGTCTCTGAGTTTGTAAGGTCCTCCATGCAGGTCTCCCATGAGCTTGTCAGGTTTAGTATGTGGCCCCTTTTCATCCACAAAAGGTTACTTTTAACAAGAAGGGAATTTTAGAAAGCTTTTTTTTATACTTGCAAATTAAAACTATTGTGGAGTCTTTGGAGTAAAACATGGAAAATGAGTTTATAAGTCAATAGACTGAGATGAAAGGAGGCTAGCTAAGGGGGAGACATAAATTAAAAGAGTGTTGGATAAAATAAGAAACAATAAGTTGAAAACTAAAAATGCAGTATCCAAATAAACAATAGAATAGTAACTAGATATGCAGTATCCAAATTAAATTGTGCAGCAGAAACAATAGAGAGCAGATTAGAAACTTCAGAAAATTGACTCAGTGATATGGAATATGAGTTTGAGAAGCTTTCCCAGGATGCAAAGGAAAAAGAGAAAAGAGATGGAAAAGGTGATAGACATAAAGGACAGAGTAAAAGAGATCCAACGTAGAGATAATTGACATTCTGCAAGAGACCAGAACAAATTGAACAGAAGTAATTATTAAACATATTAAAGGAAAAACATTTTTCTGAGCTGAAGGATGACCCTAGTCTATAATTCAAACAGACTTGTTGCCAAATACTGGGAAAATTTAATATAAAGAAACTAACATCTAAATATATCCTGTTGAAACTTTGTACTTTTTCTTGTTAAAATAATAATCAGGCATCTGGACAAGGGGAAAAACAAACACACAAAAGATAATCACAAAGGAAAAAAAGGCAGACTAGACTTGGATTGCTCTTACAGTTAAATATCAGGAAACAATTGAGCAATGTCTGGATACAATTCAGACCCCAAAATTCTTCAGCCAAGTTATTTGACTAGAATGCAACACACATTTTTAATTCTACAAGGCTTCAAAGTATATAACACACACACACCCTTCTGAAAGAATTATTTCAAAATATGTTCTAGCAGACTGAGAGATTCTTCAGTATACAGGCAAAAGCTACAACTTGCATCCAAGTATGACTTTATGTTTAGGGTTTAGCTAGCTCTTGAATCACTGCTTTGTTAATTTTAGAAAGCAAGGGCATTAACTGAAGTAATTCTAACTGGAACCTGGATTAATTATTCTGTAAAAATCAGTGTGCTAATGACCTTAATCTTCAGAATTGCTAAAATGGTTCTGAGTTTGGGTAGCACATATATTTCATCATTTGTAAATAGTGCCTACTAGTTTAAATACACTTAATGCATATGGTATATTACAGTGATTCTCAAACTATGGTCCAACAGCATAGATTTTTCACCTGGAACTGGTTAGACAGGCAAATTATTGAGACCCTACCCGAATTTAGTGAATCAGAACCCCTTGGGGTGGAGCCTAGCAAATCTTTGTTTGAACAAGCCTTCCAAGTAATTCTGATGCCCAGTAAAATTTAAGAACTGCAGGTATAGTATATTGGTACCCAAACATAATTAGTCCTCAGAACCACCTGGGAAGATCTTGAAACATCTCTTCTCAACCCAGATGAGACTTACTAATCTTCTGGGCTTGGGAATCACTGGTATAACAGAGCTTAGAGTCAAAACCTAGATTCCACGCTTGACCCCACAAGTTACTTAATATTGCTGAGCCATAGTGTTCTCTTTTATAAAATAGCACTCGTTTTCCTGCCTATTTTATTGGATTGTTGCAGGAATTCAATGAAGAAATGAATACGAAAGTACTTTGTAGTATGATAAGGAAATCCATGCTGTCAGTATATGATTCTGTGTTTGAAAAGGGTCTCACATAATGGTTGTTAATGTTCTTCTAGAGCCGATGTATGCCATCTATGTTCTGCTTCAGTAAGTGTTCTCCCCATGCAGCTCTTTCAAGCATCTGTCCCTTTCCTAACTACCTGCCACTTTACTTTTTATTTGATTTGCAAATTCAGCAATTATATTTATTTTACCCTTTTCAATATGAATTTTTTTCTTCAGTTGTTTCCTGTATGATCAAGTCTTGTCTCTGAGGTTGTAAGCTATTTGAGAGTAGGGATCGTATGTAAACATTTTATGTTTTCCTCAGTGTCAGATCTTAGGCTAAACTATATATATATATATATATATATATATATATATATATATATATATATAAATACCAAGTACAGTAACTTAATGAATTTAGTTTGTTCACTAACTCATTGTCATAATTGATGCTATTGGAATTGATAAGGGCTTCCCTTTTTTATTCATTAATTTAATGTTTTTGTATAAACAGATTCTTTCCTTCTATTAGTATGGAAAGGTGGTCGATCAGGTACCAACGTCTGTACTTCACTGCTTATAATTATTTAACAGATGTTCCTTCTATTATTCTCTCTGCCTAGTTTATGGTTGCTGCATTTTAGAAAACTGGAATATGTTCTTGCCAGAAATTAAACTAAGTAAAAAAAAAAAGTTAAAGCATTTATATCCTGGGTTGTAGTTTTTTGGCCGTGGCTAGTAAAAAGACAATCTTGAAATATTTTTATCTTAAGATTTCTACTTTTTTGCACCCTAACTTTTTATACTAATGCTACTCTCTTTATATATACGGCTACCTTAGGATTTTAGAACACCAACACATTATTTTCAAAGCCTCAAATATTAACATGGACTGGTGAAACTGTTATTGTGCTCCATTTCTGTCTCTGGAGAAAGGTTTTGCTTCAACAAGCTATCCCAGATCATTATAATAATTACTAGCAAAAAATGAAGCTTTGTAATGCATTTGTAAGCTGTTGCTGGATTTGTGAGGCCAGTGGAAATCCTATTTTCAAGGGCTTAATTATTTTAATCCACCTGGAGACCAGGTATCTATATTACACTACATATACATAAATATTCACAATTGTGACTCATTTCTACTCATATTAATATGAAATGTAATTATATTGTTGGATTTTAAGAAAATTCAAAAGTCCTGTAGCTTCATTCAAATATGCTAATACATTTTTAGAATAAGTAGATAACTTTTCCTAAAATTATATTTTACCTTTGCAAACTATTGATTCAAGGTTAAAATTTAACTTTGTCTAGAATAAGACCTATTAATATTTGAATTCAATTCATAACTGGTAACCTGTTATAAATAAGAATTTCTCCTGAGGAAGAGTAATAATCAGCTTCTGAAATACAACATATACGAGGTGTGACAATTAAGTTTGTGAACTTATTACAGTGATGTTGCTAACCTTTTTTTGACATCAGAGGGATTATTCATTATGAATTTGTACCAACTGNGTAAAGAATTACCACAAATTTAGTGGCTTAAAACAATGCAAACTTATTATCACAGTCCTGGAGAACAGAAGTCCAAAAGGAGTTTCACTGGCTATTTCTCTTTATAGGAAAGATATAACTCCGTGTTTAGGATAGCAAAGTAGAATTTGAGGTAGGAATTATATTCATAGTAATTTATTCAAATATATTCCAGGAATAATTAGGTCGTTTTATGGAAGAAAGACAAAACCAGCATTGCTCTAGGCACTTTGGGAGGGGGAAAATCCATTTATACATGGTTTCTCTCCTGAAGGAGTTTATTTTCTGATATAAATGCAACAAAAAGGTCATGTAAAAAAATTCATCCTTGGAGTTGCAAGGTTTCGATTAGTCTAAACTCATGGACTGAGAGTGTTTCTGTTTGAGTGAAGGATGTACTGTTTAGGGAAAAGCAGCACACAGTAAGGAATGAGCCAGGGAATATACAAATGAGAAATACTTTTCTAAGAATGTAAAGAAATAGCTTACTTGACGTTACTAAATATTGTAGAATATCCATATTTAGTCATTTTAGGGTAATTTCACATTTCCTGGAAAGGCTGCAGGAAGGTATACTGGCTTAGAATTTGAAGAGTCATCTTAAGGAGTTTCTTACAAAAAAGTGTGTTTAGGTTGGGCATATTTAACTTTAAGGTGCTCTATAACCTCCAAGAGTTTCAGGTCTAAAGTATATGAAAAATATGTGAAAGATTCCATGTGACTCCCCAAAAGTCTTGAAACCACCATATTTCTATGACCTCAGTCATATCTTGTAACTAAAGTGGAAAATGAGAAAAGTTTCGTTGATGTTATGTTTGTTTTTAGCTTATAAATAAAATCCCATTGTTTCATTTCTGCATTCAGGTTGTGTAAATTTACACCAATAAAATGCTAGAAGGATTTGACAGTCAAGAAATAGACATCTGTTACTTGAACACCTTTCCCCTTCCCAACCCGTCTATAGTAAGGGGGTAGAAAACGTTGGTGTCACATCTTCAAATTCAGTGTATAACATTAAGTTTCTTTTTAAATTCACTCTGCTTCCTAGAAATGGAGTTTTAGCACTAACAAAAAAGAATGACCTCAGGGCGGCCAGTTAGCTCAGTTGGTTAGAGCGCAGGCTCATAACACCAAGATTGCTGGTTTGATCACCACATGGGCCATGGAACTGTGCCCTCCACAACTAGACTGAAACAACTGCTTGACTTGGAGCTGATGGGTCCTGGAAAAACACACTGTTCCCCAATAAAAGTTTTTAAAAAAACCAGAATGACCTCTATCATTATTACAAATTTGTGTCATAGGGCATAAGAGAAGCTCAGTTTATAACCTAGATTCCTATTGGATTGTTTGGAGGTCATAGCTGCTTTGTGGTTGGCTTAATAGAGAAGAGAAGATTTATGTATCTTAATTTCTTACTCCTTAATCAATATTTGCCACATATTTGCCAGTTTGAAATCTAAAGCTTATGAGATGCGGGGTAATACTCTAAATTCTGTGTTGAAGGAGCAATTTTTTATAAAACTTGAAGCAGTGTGTGGGCTATATGGTGGGGTTTATTGCAGGAAGAAAATATATGTATATATAGATTGCAATATATGTATGTATATATAGATATAGATATATGGAATATACATGATACACATACATACATTTATGGAGAAAAGGATTTTGATTTGGGAAGAAGAACAAAATATAATTTTCTCTTTGCCAAATATTTGTAATTCAAGTTTCACCTTTATAAATAATAAAGTGCCAAGACCTGAGACTGCTTTTGTAAATGTCAGTGAAAACATAGCTTCAACCATTAGAAAATGTATAAAAATGCATTTCTATACACTAAGAAATCCTATTTTGGAAAAATTTAATTTCTACTTCAGCCACCTTATTAATTCAGGTGAATGGAATTTGTGTGGTAATTTACATTCATCTCAAATTTTAAAACCAACAAAAAGTATATATACCCTTTGCTCAGCATGCAGTAGGTCTTAAGTATGAGTTAAATAAAAGTTCCTACAGTGCTGAAGTTAATTCAATTTGGTAACCTTCCTGTTTGCTTAGAAAAATTGTACATCTGGGAAATCTTAGCTTAAATCTTATTTAATTCATACTTATTGCTGATAAAATTTATGTTCCGTACCAATATATCATTCTGTGGAAAGTCAGATTGTATTTGTTTCTTGATTGCTGTTCTGACCAACTTTTATGAGATAATAAAATTACAGAAGCTTAAAGAAAGGCGTTCTTTTCAAGGGGCATATACTTCTCCTTTTTCAGATTGCCTGTTTGGAAAATGTTAACATGCCATATAATAGATGCTTAACAAATAATGTGTTGATTGAATGAACTGATACAGCTAGATGGTTACTCTTTCTTTATTGACTTAAATATCCATAGGCATTTTCCTTTGCCTACTGTGTGGTAGGAACCAAATTAATCTTCATTTAATCTTACATCTACTTTATAAAGTAGAAGGTATTATCTCAGCTTTACAGATGAGAATATTGAGATTTGGAAAGACTACCTAACTTGTCCAAGATTGTCTAGCTTACCAGTATTCAAATTTAGGTCTATCAGACTCAAGAGCTCAGGTTTTTTTCTAAAATATACTATCCTGGGCCGGCCGAGTGGCGCGTTGGTTAAGAGTTGGCTTGGGATGCCAGCTCTGAGCAGCAGGGCCCCAGTTCAGATCCCACATGAGGGCCAGTGACACTGCCCTCTACAGCTAAGATGGTGAACAACAGCTCAACCTGGAGCTGGGCTGCCNCTACTATGAGTGGCCGGCAGCCAGTGTGAACAGCTGGCAGCCAGCGTGAGCTGCCGTGAGCAACTGTCCAATGGCCAGCAACCGATCTGCCTCAGTCGGGAAGAGTGCAATGATCACAATACCAACATGGACCAGTGAAGCGACGTCCTCCACAACTAGACCGAAGAACTAAAGGACAGCAACTTGTCTGTTCCCCTCCCCCAATTCCCCAATGCTGTTCCCTCCCCCAATTGCCCAATAAAATCTTTTTTTTTTTAAATTACCAGACATGCAAAGAAGCAGGAAAATATGACCCATAACCAGGACAAAAGTCAACCATTAGAAAGAGAGAAATGACACATATGACTGAATTAGTAGACAAGGACATTAAAGCAGCTATTATATGTTCTCCATATGTTCAGGAGGATAGAGGAAAACATGAACATGCCAAGGAGAGAAATAGTAGTTATTTTTGAACAGAGACCCAAATAGAACTTCTAGAGATGAAAAAGTATAATATCTGAAATGGAAATACAGTGAATGAGATTAACAGATTAGACATTGAAGGAGAAGATTACCGTATTTCCCCATGTATAAGACACACCCTTTTTTGAAAAATTTGGGATTTAAAAACTGGGTGTGTCTTATACAGTGGTTGTAGTTTTTTTACTTGCATTTTCCGCTTTTTTCACGCTTGTTTTTGCGCTCATTGTTGTAGTTTTTTTACTTGCATTTCCCGCTTTTTTGTGCTTGTTGTCTTTGCGCTCATTGTTACGCACTTGTTACCGGTATATTACAGCAGGTTACGTTTTGCCACGTCCTGCCCAGAAATGGCTCAGAAAAGGTTTTCGTACAGTGCTGAATTCACATTAAAAGTGATCCAGGGAGGGGGGTTGTTACTCTGTGAGGGTGAAAAGGATAACTATTGCATTGTTCTGTACACCTGAAACTAACAATAAAAAAATTTTAAAAAGTGATCCAGTTTGCAAAAGTGAATCGAAATTGTCCTGCTGAATGTAAGTTTGGTTCTCCTCCAACTGAGAAAACAGTCTGAGACTGGCTATGGGAAGAAGAAACTCTACTGAAAATGCCACGGCAGAAGAAGTCCACAAGAGGCAATATATGAAGACAGTGATTCGTCATCAGACACAGATGAGGACAAGCTAATGGTTGGGAGTTTTGACAGTGATGAGTTGTATGAATTTTATGATGACTAAAACTTGAGTTCAATAACTTTATGTAATACATTTTTTTTCAAATTTCGGACCCCAAAATTAAGGTGCATCTTATACATGGGAGCATCTTATACATGGGGAAATATGGTAGTTAAAACCTGAACACAGCAATAGCAACTATCTAAAATGAAGCACAAAGAGAAAAAACTTGGAAGGAAAAAAAGAACACAATATCAATGAGCTCTGGGACAATATCAAGCAGTTTAACACAAGTATAATAAGTTTTAGAAGGAGATGGAGAGACAGAAAATATATTTCATATAGAAATAGTGAGTAAATATTTACAAGTTCATTGAAAACTATAAACCCACAGATTATAGAAGTTCACAAATCTCCAAGCAGAAAAACCAGGCACAATAATCAAATCATTGAAACCAAATGACAGAAATCTTTAAAATTATCTTAAAAGGAGCCACAGGGGAAAAAAAACATAACCTTAAATAATAGATGAACAGATATATAAAAATTAATGTAGACCTTGTCAGAAACTATGCATATCAGAAGACAGCAAAGTGACATCCTTAAAGTACTGGAAGAAGGCGGAGAAGGAAAAGAAGTCGAGGAGCAGGAGGAGGAGAAAGAGGAGGAGGGGCAGAAACACTCAAAAAAGGATGGCAAAAAAGATCTTTACAAAATGAAGACAAAATAAAGACTTTTTTGGATAAACAAAGCTGAGAGAATTTGTGACCAACAGACCTGCACTATAATAAATGTGAAAAGTAGTTCTCCAGGCAGAAAGAAAATGATATCAGGTGGAAATTTGCATCTATAGAAATAAATGAAGAGCACTGGAAACAGTAAATATGTAGGTAGATATAAATTCTATTTTTCCCATCATTTAAGAATTGTTTTCCTGGGGGGGGTGTCGTCACTTTGAGGGGTAAAAAGTATAACTATTGCACTGTGTTGTACACCTGAAACTAATTAAAAAATTTTTTTAAATAAAAAAGAATTGTTTTCCTTAAAGAGAATTGTTTAAAACAAGAATAAAATTACATTGTGGTGTCTATAACATAAGTAGAAGTGAGAAAAAAAAAGGTAGCTAATAATAAGTCAATGGTGGAGATAAAATGGAGTCATAAAAATTACTCACTAGAAGATAATAGGACTAAAGGAAAGAACAAAAGATAAGACAAATAGACAAATAGCAAGACAGAGATTTAAATCCAGCCATATCAA
>NW_017731460.1:3537499-3550234 GCF_001890085.2 Hipposideros armiger
AGGGGAGTACTTTGAAGGTGACCATAGTGATATTCAGCAGTGAGGTATGTAGCACTTTTTCTAGGATGAGTTCATGAACTTAATTGTCTGACCTCGTATCTGCTCAGGAATACCCTATGATGTGTCAGGTCAGTACACAAGATTTAGAATCAAAGAAACTTAAATTCAAATCTCAAGTGAACTGTCAAATAATCAAATGATCTAGGGTAAATTACTGAACATCACAGTGCCTCAGTTTGCTCATCTGTAAAACAAGGAGAAACAATTTTTAATCATGTTTAAGTTCTCATCTATATTGGTTTTGTCCCTGTCCTCTTCTTTAGTGAAGCTCTTATGGGCTACCATACCTTAGCCTTTTCATCTATGAAATGCAAATAATGTAATATACCATATACCCTTGCTGAGTTTCTTTGGGATGTTTGCCCAGAAATATAATCTTATGTGAAGCATTATGAGCCACTTGTATCAACGATTATTTTAACTTTTTTTTTTAAATAGACTAGCAAAATTACCTTCTCAGTTTACCCTTTATTGTGAGTAATTGACAGAGAATACTGCTTTTTTACATTACTGGGAGAGGCCTGAACACCAGAAATATTAGACAGTTCTCCTTTGAGTTAGCACTATCACAGAATGCTTAACCACTTAACTATAATTTAAATCTTGGTTTATCAAGCAGTAAACAGATGGAACATTACTAACAGCAGTAATTAAATTGTAAATCTATTTTAAAGAGTTGGCAAATATACAGCATCACAATCCATATTCTACTGTGTCCTTTATGTTCATTTTTATATGGATTATGATTTTAGAATACCCAAATATGGGAAAGAAAGTTATCTATTTCAAATGTCTGTTATTTCTAAAAATGGCATACTTAACAATGTTTGTTCATTTAACAAATCTTTATTGAATGCCTGCTGTGAACCAGGTATATTGCTAGCCACTGGGGATCCAGGAGAAACAAAGTCTCAGTTCTCATGGAACTTAGATTCTAGTGGATTGGAGATGGCTAAAAATCTAAATATGTACATGTAGTATCAAGTGGTGATAAACGCTATGAAGAAAAATAAAGTTGAATAAGGACCTAGAGAATGATGGGGTAAGAGCTGCTATTTTAGATAGGATAGTCAGAAGAAGCCTCTTTGAGAAATTGACCCTTAAGCAAGGGCCTAAAGAAGTAAAGGAGCAAAAGCCAGTGGACATTTGAAGAAACAGAGCGCCAGGCAGAGAGACTGGTAATCACAAATACCCTGATTTGGGAGCATGCTTGGCGGTCAGTCTTTCACTCATTCCACCTTGAAGCTTTCCTTAACACCTGAGACAGTTAAGGCAGAGTTACGGGTTTCCTCCTCTGTTTCATACCATAGTCTGTGCAGCTTTTTCACAGTTCTTGTCTCCTAACATTTTTTGTTTTTAAATACATGTTTCCTCACTAACCTGGCGTTTAGGGACAGGATAGTGCCTTACCTGCTACATAGCAGCTGCTGAACTAATGCTGATTGAACCAATCAGTTTGCTTATCTATTGAGCAACTATTCCCTCTGTTTACTTGGTACCAAAGAATTATAGCAAATGTAAATTGTTAGATAGATAGATAAGTAGGTAGGTAGGTAGGTAGGTAGATAGATAGATAGATAAGAGAAAAGAATGAGCAAGCAAGCCTTGGTTTACATTATTCAGAGAAAAGAGAAAGCCAATAATTTTTTTCAATGAAATCTTTTACAAATTTATTTAAAGGTTGTTTTTAACTGAAATATGACCTTCATGCATTAAAAACTCATGGTGATACCCACAGTTTTAATGTTTACTGATTACTTTAATGGTTACTTGAAATACTCAGGAAAATAAATTTGGAAAGTAAGGTATCACAGAAGAGTTCTTTGAATTGCAGATCATTTTAGAAGAAGATAGTTTGCTCTCCCAAAGGACAACTAAGTTATATTTTGCTTTCTCTAATTTTTAACTATTTCTGCAAAGAAGTTTTTCCATGGTTTCTGTATGATGCTTACTGAATGTTATTTTCTGTTTTAGGTCTCCAAAGTTACTAAAACCAATTTCTATTGCATTATGTTTCTAATAAAATAAATCTTTAGGGTCAGCAATAGAGGAGGTTTCAAGGTTTTTGAATTTATGGGGTTTGTAACCTTTTTTTTTTTTTTACTTGAAAGGTTAATCTAATCTAGTTCATGGATGTGGCAAAAGCTTTAAAGCGAGTAGGAAGCTTATCACCATTCAGCAGAAAACCCTCATTTTAGCTTTTAAAGTTACTATCGTTTATACTTAGCAAAATGTCAGTGCAGTCCACTTTGAAATTTGAAAGTTTCTATGGTAAGTTTTTCTACAGTTTGAGCAACATTATAATAAAATGATCATTTTTACCTTTAGATAAGTTAGTTAATACTGCATATCATATTCAAGGTTTTCTTTCTCTCCATCCTAGCTCCTCTGTCTCTCTTCCCGCCTCCCCCCAAAATGTCAGTGCCTATTTTGAAAACTAAATATAAATATTTTTAACTTAAAATTTATATTTCTTTCAATATTTTTTTAAAAATTGACTTTCACCTATTTAATTTTTATGGTTAAAAAACAATAAATATAATCATGGAAAGTTAGAAAATAAAGACCTATATGTTTTCTAAAGTATTGCTGTTTTATAACCTCTTTTTAATTAACAATCTCCATATGTCTTTCCAGCTTTCCTTCTTTTTAAGTCCATAGTTATATTTCCCAGGGTAGAACCAACTTTCACATCTGGTTGTTATATCCCTTACATCTCTTTAAGGAAAACTAACCCAGTCCCCTTTTTCTTTTTCATATCACTGCAAGAATACAGGATGTCTTACCTTCTAAATGTGTCTGGTTGCTTCCACATTTAACTTGTCCCCCTACCCCTTCTATTTCCTGTTAACTATAATAGAAGTTAAATCTTAAGGCCTGAGAGATCCAAGTTAATCATTTTTGGTTGGGATATATGATAGATCATGTACTTTTATTTTAACTCATCAGGAGACACTGTATCTGGATAAGTCACTACTAATGAGATTGAATTTGACCACTGACTTAGGGTAATGACCATCTAATCCCTTCATTTGGGAGTTTTATTTTTTTCTCCTTTTGACTAGAAAATAATATATTTGGTCGTACTTTACACAATATGAATCTCCAGGTCCCTATCAAACATATACCTGAATATAATACTTACCTAAATTTGTAATTTCATGAGGGATCCCATAATGCTTATTTTCTGGTTTTTTTTTTAATTCTACATTATTAGCCACCCTTTTTCTGTAAAATTGAATTTTTTAACATCTGGGGCTATTGGTATGTTTTCCTCCAAAGGCCAGATAGATAAATTCTTTCACTCAGTTACCAATTTTCAGAAGATAACGTAAGTTTTTTGTCTGGCCTTCTTCTTTTATAATATCATTGTAAACTCGAGTATTTTTATTAATTGAGTGTTTCAGTTATCATCAGCCCTAATTCTTACAACTTGACTAGTGGGGAAGGGGACCTTTTAGGCTGATTCCTGTCCTGTGTCTTTTTGCTATGATACTATTTTTTAAATTATGGAAACGTTTAAACATAAACAAAAGTATAGAGAAAAATACAGTGAACCTCCAATATATCTTTCAGCTTCAGCAATTATCAGTATATTTCCAGTCTTGTTTTATCTATCCTCTTGTACTTTTTTGATCCTCTGGATTATGATCCTTTGATATTTGAAAGTTTTCTTTGTTTTCTGGCATGGCAAGGCCCCAAACCTGGAATCATCCACCCGTTTCCCTAAGAAGCCCTGATTGCTTTTAGTAAGGAATGATATCAGATAACAAAATCTGGGCATAAAGGTTATTGAAAGTTTTAAATTTTTCTTTTTCTTTACTTGCCCCTCATGTGCCTCGTCATAATGGTAGCCCAGTTCCCATGAACAGGGTTACTCTGAGTCATGGAGGTTGGTCACTTCTCAAAGATGTAACAAAATGCTTTATATTTATATTTTACTTGATCTAAATGTTAGGTATAGCTGACAAATGATTCAAATGTTGACAGGTAAGTGTTTTCAATGAAGGACTTATTAGAAAAAAACACACACCATTTAGTGTTATCAGTTTGCCTGTACTACATTCTGGCATTTAGAGGGCCGGCCAACTCTCCACCCACGCATCCTAGAAGAACACTATCAATCAGCCTACACCTAACCCACACAGAGACCCCCTCAGGAGAGCAATCTAGCCAAAACACAGGCCACCTTCACAGCAACAGAGAAAATCTGTGTTGGCTAGTGAGTCATTCAGGCCTCAATATGAACGAGTAACCAAAGATCACTAGGCATGTGAAGAAAACTAACAGCATGAAAGAGGGACTAAAATACCAGAAAAATTGCCACTGGAGAAAATATAGCTAATCAGAGAGAAAAGGAACTCTAATATACTCAGAGCTGCAAGGAGATAGTACATCCATTAAACAAGAATAAGAGAACACAGGTTTTCAGATTGAAAGGACACACCATGCTGAAATAGTGACTCAGGATGCACTGTAACGCATTCTCAATAAACTGCACAATTCCTAGGTTAAACACAAGCTCCAGAGGGAAGTCATGTACAAAGTGACAAGTACCAAACTGAAATCAAACCTTTCATCAGTAACCTTTAATGCTGTAAGACAGTAAAATATTGTCTACAGCATTTTGAAAGAAAATATATGCAACCAGGAATTCTGTATCCTGCCAAACTATTCATCAAAGGTGAGAGCAGAATAAAGTTGTTTTCACACAGTCAAGGACTCAGAGTTTACCCTCTCTTGTAAAAGAAATGAGTGGATTACACATTCACCTTCTTGAAAAACAAATTTATTGTCTAATTATTCATTAAAGATTTTCATTTTGGGGTTTGATTTGTTTGTTTGTTGTTTAATCTCACTGGTGCCAAAAGAGTTCATTGAGAGGAAAAGAGGAAGGCGGATTACAAACAATAAAATAAGTAGTTGTGGATTTAACCACAAAATAAGTCACAGAGCTACTGCAGCAAACAGCAACGAGACTACTCCCTTTATTGTTAGAAGGCTGAAATATTTCATATATTGCAAACATAATAACTAACCCATAATTCTTTGTATTTCTCAATGACCCCAGCAACAGGCAACCCAGGACTGCCTGCGTGCAATCACAACTGGCTGGTACACCATGTGACCAGCAGTGACAATATCAAATTCTTCTCTCGTCATGACGGGAATGACATGATCTGGCTTATGTTTAAAGACATCATTCTGACTGCTATGCTGAGAATAGACTTGGGAGTAGGATAGTAGAGCAAGGGTAGAAGCAGGGAGACCAGTTTGGACATCATTGCTGCATTTCCAAGTGAAAGATGACAGTGGCTCTGACATGGTGGTCACGGAAAAGAGGTCAGATTCTGGGTGTAATCTGAAGGCAGCGCCAACAGGATTTCCATACTGATCTTCTGTGGGGTGAGCAAGAAAGGAGTCAAGATTTCTGGCCTGAGCAGTGGAAAGAGGAACAGTTTGAGGGGAAAGATTAGAAGTCAAGTTTTAGATGTTATGTTTCAGAAGTCTATTTGACCTCCAAGTAAAGATGTCAGTTACTGGATTGGCACTTAGATATATGTTCTGCAGCTCTGAAGAAAGGTCTGGCCTGGAGATAAAATTTTGGGGAGTAGCCAGCATATAAGTTGTATTTAAAGCTATGAGATTGGATAAGATCACCTAGGAGTGAATAGAGAAAGAAGAGGTCTGAGGACTGGGACCCAAAGGCACTCCAACATTGAAAATTCAGGGAGGTGAGAGGAATGATCAAAGATGACTGAGGAGGCGCAGCCAGTGGGGTATGAAGAGACCCAAGAGAGAAAGGCACCCTAGAAGGCCTGGGAAGGAAGTGTTCAGTAAGGAGTCATCGACTATTTCATACTGCTGAGAGGTCGAGGAGGATGAGTACTAAAAACTCACTGTTGGATTGGCAACATTGATGTCAGTGTTTATCTTAACAAGACGTGTTACTTTTTTTACAACAGCTAGTAAGTTATCAGGACAAAAATATGTATTAAATTGTTTGGGCCTGACTACTTAATAAATGGAACTATTAGATATTTATATAGATATTCATTTATATCTAATATAAATGAAACTAGTAGATATTTGGGTGAGGGGCTTTGTGAAAAAATTACTAAGATACAAATAAAGCCAGAAACAGAAAGTTAGGGAATCTCTGCTTTAGAGGATCATGGCAATGAGCATTTTAAGAGGGGAAAGTACGTCTTGCCTTTTCTTTGTGCTGAAAAGTTTGAGTTAGTGATTTTAAATTTGATTAGATTACATGCAGTTAATAAAATTTTCCTAATTTGGTTGTTCAGCATCCAAAAATAAAGAAAACCTCATCCTGTGAAATGTCCGTAGTACACCTTTGCATGAATTTTTCTTCTTGCCTCTATAGGTATGGTGTGAATATGCGTTGCTTGGCAGCTCGGGTCAACTATAAGACTTTGATTATCATCTGCGCACTCTTCACTTTGGTCACAGTGCTTCTGTGGAATAAGTGTTCCAGCGACAAAGCAATCCAGTTTCCACGGCACTTGAGTAGTGGTTTCAGAGTGGATGGATTAGAAAAAAGAGCAGCAGCGTCTGAGAGTAACAACTATGTGAATCACCTGGCCAAACAGTCTGAGGAGGCGTTCCTTCAGGAGCAGCAGAAAGCACCCCCTGTCGCCGGTGGCTTCAACAGCAATGGGGGAAGCAAGGTGTTAGGGCTCAAATATGAAGAAATTGACTGTCTCATAAATGACGAGCACACAATTAAAGGGAGACGAGAGGGGAATGAAATCTTTCTTCCATTCACTTGGGTGGAGAAATATTTTGACGTTTATGGAAAGATGGTTCAGTATGATGGCTATGATCGGTTTGAATTCTCTCATAGCTATTCCAAAGTCTATGCACAGAGAGCCCCGTATCACCCTGATGGTGTGTTTATGTCCTTTGAAGGCTACAATGTGGAAGTCCGAGACAGAGTCAAGTGTATAAGTGGGGTTGAAGGTTGGTATCTGTCTGCTCCACTGCATTTTTCTATCCTGGCTGGGTTGAGGATAAGAAACTGTAGGTGTCAGTTATAGTAAGTATATACATAGCTTACTTTCAAGAGACCTTTCATCACTCTGACTTAGCAGGGAGGAACAGATTAAGTCTGAACCTAGGGCAGCCTTCTAGATCGTATGATTTAAGGGCTGCAATAAGATCATACCTGATTTAAATAGGATTATTCCATTAACCTGCCTCAGAATTTTTATGTTAAAATACATAGTTATTCTCCTATGAGAGGGAATGGGAAAGGGACAGAGACCATTCAATGGACCTATCGATGTCCCAATACAGTCTTCTTACCAGATTAGCCAGATATCATCTCTGAATGGAGGTTTAAAGTCCTCAGAACAACACAATACATAGATACCATTTTCTCTGAACTTATCCTGAACTCCTATAGTCTATTACATATTGTCTTTCAAACTTGGAGCAGTAGGGGTTCCTTATGAGTGTATTAGTACAATTTGGAATTTGTATTTCAAACTAGGATTGATGAGAAAGCCAAATTGAATTTGGCTTTTCATTTACTTATGATGTGTTAATTTTTGAAGTTTTCAGTTCTATTTACTAAACTTAGGGACTTTTTTTTAACCTTTTCATTTTATGCTTAGAAAGTCATTTGCCTCACTATGATCAGCTGTTCATCTGTATTTTCTCTAAATAGTTTTATATTTTTGTTTTTGTTTTTCTTTACATTTAACTTTTTAGTCCTGCTAAATTGATTTATGTTTTGGTAAATAGTACAAGGTTAAGGTCTTAACTTTAGATTTTTTTTCCTAACCTGTTGAATAATGCCTTTTCCCCATTGATTCATGATGCAATCTTTATCATTATACTAAAATATTTTTAATACTAGAGTATGTTCCTGACCTACTATAACATCAATCAGTCTCTCAATTTGTATGCCAATTGCACATTATTGTAGTTATCACCCATCTTTAATGAGATTGTATAAGCTTTTTATTAAATGAAAATAATTCTATTTGAATTTTGGAAAAAAAAAATCCCCCTTGGAGAAAGAATACGGAAGTTAAAAAGCTTCTTTGTAGTCTAGGTTTCTTAGCCTATATATGGTTCCTAATTTCTTATACTGTGTTGAAACTACATTTGTCAGAATACAAATGGTTTTATAGGTTCCCAGTTTCTACTGGGACTAGAACTACAGATAGGAGTTTATCTCTCAGCATATACACCATGAAGCAACAATACAACATTCTGGGCAATGTGATATGATCATATTTCCCATGTAGGAAATTACTAAAATAAACACTGACACCAAACATTCAAAGGTTTTCCTTAGAACTTTATAAGAGATGATCCATTCATGAATTATTTTAAGAATCTATGTTTAAATATACAACTTTAATTCATTTTTTAAAATCTTCCCTGTTCTCAAGAATTACATTTTGACATGAAAGATATGAAAAAGAGTTACAAGCTATGTTAGTACTTTAAGTTGCCTAATCACAACTGGCTTCTTAAGCAAATACATTAACTATCAGATTATGTACTTATTAGACCACATCTTGACATTGGAGGGAGAGAGAGTAAGTAGTTAACTTGATTGTTAAGTACAGATATTTAAGAAAATTTCAGGATTGATGTTCTAGAATAAAGTTGTGTAACATTATCTACATTTATTTAAGTTGTGCAAAATTTGAATGTATGAAACAGGATTATAAAACATGACATCTGTAACTGTGAGCAAAAGTAACACAAAAAAAGTCAGTCCTTAAAAGATAAGCTACAACATGGCATTGCTATCTATCAACAAATAATGAATGAGAGTGAGTGAACACTTAATTTTGTTTTTCATATCTGGTTAATTTGATACTATTTTTTAGCAATTATGGAAATAGTATAATAAGGAAGCTTCAAATTTGCTGATAACCTTGTAATATCTCCAAAAGCAAAACAGTGAAGTGTGGTGTTCAGAACAAAATTGTAAATGTATGGACATGGTTACTTATTTTGTTTCTTTATTTTATAGGTGTACCTTTATCTACACAATGGGGACCTCAAGGTTATTTCTACCCAATCCAAATTGCACAGTATGGGTTAAGTCATTACAGCAAGAACCTAACTGAGAAACCCCCTCACATAGAAGTGTATGAAACAGCAGAAGACAGGGACAAAACCGGCAAGCCCAGTGACTGGACGGTGCCAAAGGGCTGCTCTATGGCTAGTGTGGCTGATAAATCTAGATTCACCAATGTTAAACAGTTCATTGCTCCAGGTATGTGATGTATTATATGTCTGGTAATTCTATGTTGTTGTTTTTAAAGATTTTGTTGAGGAACTGGGGGAGGGGAACAGCATTGGGGAATTGGGGAAGGGGAACAGACAAGTTGCTGCCCTTTTGTTCTTCAGTCTAGTTGTGGAGGACATGGCTTCACTGGCCCTTGTTGGTATTATCATTGCGCTCTTCCCAGGTAGGGCAGTTGCTTGCCAGCCATTGGACGGCCGCTCATGGCGGCTCACACCAGCTGCCGGCCACTCACACTGGCTGCCAGCCTCTCACGGTAGCTCACAGCGGCCCACTGCAGCCTACGCCATCACCGGTGACTCACAGCAGCCCAGCTCCAGGTCGAACTATTGTTCATCTTCTTAGCTGTAGAGGGCGCAGCATCACTGGCCCTCATGTGGGATCCGAACCAGGGCCCTGCTGCTCAGAGCTCATGCTCCCAAGCCAACTCTTAATCAATGCGCCACTCGGCCGGCCCTCTTATGTTGTTTTATGGCATCTGACACTCCCTTAAAATTGTTTTTATGGTTTAAAAAAAACACATTAGCAGACCCTTTATATTACATATGTAAGCAAATAGTGTCACCCAAGTGAAATCACTAAGAAAAGGAACAGCTAAAAATTTAAGGTTATAAGAGGCATATTTACTGTGTGAAGAGCCAAGCCATAGATTTAATATTAAGGTCCAGGTAACTGCATCGTGTGGATCTCTTTCCAGGAATCTGTACCCCACAGGAATGATGTTCCTTGGTATATTTTAGTATTTCAAATAAAGTATTCTTTAATTTTTAAATTCTACCATTATTTTGCACCTAAGGAAGGTAGAAATGTTTCTTTATAGAAAGAGCCATCCATTCCTTTGCCTATTTTTTACCAGTAGCTTATAAATTTTTCAAGATAATACAGCATTACCAACTAGGCCTGCTCCCCATATTGAATTTTGTTAATGTACTAGATTGTTTCAAACTTCATAGAAAACCATTTCATTAATAAAATCATTTATAAAATCAAATTAACTTTATGCAACATTTCCCCTTTTACTCAGACAGTCTCATTAATTAGGATGTAATGCATTTTTCTCCACTAATCAATATCCATGAGAATTAATGAGTCAATTACTTAAAAAGACAACGAAATAATTTTAGTTAGCACCTCAGGCTTAAATTCTCTCTGGGAAATGTTGTCAAGAACAGGAACTCATCCCCGCCTCACCCCCCATCCCGCCAACCTTGCAGTCGGTAAATAAAAAGAGAGAAAGGTTATCAGACCTCTTCTGTATTCTCTCCTTGTCCTTTATTGATGACTGCGTAATTCACAGACCTTGAAAGCCACAATACAAATCTACTCATTCTGGATGGCCTTAAGTAATGGATTTATGAGTGCTTACTGCAGTGCAAATAATGGGTGACCTTTCATTTTTATTCTGTGACTAGAACTTCTTTTCTCCTATTGACATTCTGTGATATTCCAATGCATAGAGCATCTTTGCTTATTGTAAAACAACAGATGTGGCAGGATGAGAAAACACATGGAAATGTTTAAGAATATTTAGCTTGTGATACCTAAGTGGTTACTGCAGCAGGAAATGATTAGACTAAGCAAAAGGACATTTGGTTTGGGGCGTACCCAAGACACTTATTTTTGCACTAATTAATAATGTCTGGATTAGGGTGGAAAACAGCAGTCCTCACCTTGATCTCCTCAAGTGTTGGGAAGTTTTCTAGAACAATCTTTTGAACTCTATCCTATTTAGAGCAATAGATTTCATGGTGCACTTTTGGATGCCCTGGCTACGTCCTAAGGTGGTTTTAAGCGTATGGAGGAGAGAACTCTGACAGTCACTCTGCCCACAAGACACGAGCTCCTCACATTGGAACGCCCTGTTGGTGGGAGTGTGCCAGCTGGACTGGGGTGCTTGTTTTGATAACGTAGGTGTACCTGGCATTGCATTCAATACAAGTGTATGAGGGAGAGTGAGTTGGAGTTACATGGGAGCTGTTGCTCAGAGCAGGAGAAAGAAATCTCAGAGGTGAGTCTGTTTGATTAAAGCATGGGTATGGGAGATATAAGCCTCATGGGAGATAAGTTAGAGAATCACTGTGAGAAGAAATTAGGACGTGTACCTAAAAGTACAGGCCTAAGTGAGGTGAGGCTCTGGAGAACCAGAGCCTAAATGCTGCTGGCCTTCTGTTCTTTCTTTTTTGGCCTTGAATTTTTTTCCCCTCAAAGGGACAAAATCACCTAGAGCAAAGAATCATAGCATGGGTCTGCAGCATATTTCTTATTGTTTTATTTGTTGAGTAATGCTTTGTTCCTCTTCCTAATTTTAAAATGGAATTGAATTTCAGTGAATTGAAACTGTATACCTGTCCTATCCTATTAAATTAAGTGAGTTCTCCCTTTCCCAGCGCACTCTCTTCACTTCCCTTGCATGACCTCATTTTCTCCTCTCTCTGGAACCATTCTTTCACAGTCTTCTTGTGAGCTTCTCTTCCTCTACCTGACCCTTATCTCCCTCACTGTGTCTGGAGGTTCTGCATAGGGCCTCTTTTCATTCCATATAGTAAACCTGTTGATTAAATGAGGGAGTGATAACACTTTGTGTTGTATGTGAAAACATTGAATTAAAGACTGCTCTTAAATGTTTATCATTCTTTGTTGCCTAAAGTACATGTACACATATATCCCAAAAATAGACACTTGTAGTGACTCCTGGGAACACCTAGAGGAGGAGTCATGGATTTCAAACTATTAGGAAATTCAGTTTTCTATTAGTAGACTTAAAGCAGGGGTCTCCAGATGGCGTACGACCTGCAGCAGAGCTCAGAGCCTTGCCTAGTATGCTTCCATAGTGGTTGCCACAACCAAAGTCACATTTCATTTGCCACCATTCAGATCCTTCTGAGTGATGTTGACAATTATAAAATGGGAATTAAAAGAACTATTCATAAAACCGTTGCAAAGATTATAATTGTTGATAGATTGATTTAAATTGGGAATTGTGATTTCTCTTATGTGGCTCAGTAATCCCCTCTGGTGGCGTTAGGTTTTAGGAAAATTAATAGTGGTTTTTTAAAAGGTTACATCCTATGACATCATTCATTACTGAGTTCTTTAATCTGTTATACTGAAACATTAGGTAATTGATTGAACTATATCATTCATTGGCTTTATATACATACAGTAAAAACCAGAATGGAATTCTGGAAGAAAAATGATGGCTACTTGTTCAGCTTCCTCCCATCTGGACTTCTAAAGCTGGGTCATTGTTACCCAATTTGGTAAGAATGGATGTCATAGTTAGTACTATTGTCTGATTAATGAGGCATTACCCTAAAAATGAAAAATTAAGCAGCACTCAAGATAGTCTGCTCTGCTGAGTATAATTTAATCTTTTTTTTTTT
>NW_017731460.1:3550609-3585839 GCF_001890085.2 Hipposideros armiger
GAAGGGGAACAGACAAGTTGCTGTCCTTCATGTGGGATCCAAACCAGGGCCCTGCTGCTCAGAACTGGCGTCCCAAGCCAGCTCTTAACCAACGCGCCACTCGGCCGGCCCTATAATTTAATTTTAAGTGATTCATAAGTCAGTGGAATCCTGCAGTGTTTCAGGGTTGTTATACGGAGCATCAAATTCCATTTTACTATAGATGCAGAAAAATGCTGGTTAAGAGAGAGATTGCATGTTCACGTTTTTCCAGATTAAATGGATTTTTACTGTATTAGAACTATACTTCTAAAATCACTTTTTTAAAAAATCACTCAAAGCACCATTTGATGCATAAGTCTATCAAGATTTTCTCATTCTTGATACAATTTTCATAATTGTCCCATCAAATGAAGTAATTAAGAGCTTGGGTTCAATTATCTCCACAATGGTAAAGTCCAATGTTAGGAGAGTTAAATGATCAACTCAGCATGCTAACACTCTCCACACTAGTCACACAGTACACGCTGTCATCAGCTCACAATGCTAAGCTTTGCTCCTGGTGACACACTCAAGAGTTCCTCAAGGACTCCTCAAGGCAGATCTGATTCTATGGCTGTGTGTAAGAGAAATAGCTCTTCCACTGATTATTCTCATGAGGATGCCATTTCCAATATAATTTCTTTTTTCATGGTCTTTGAACCTGGGTCTGGGCATCCTGGCTTCTAGTCCCTGCTTCACCACTAATTAGCATTTGGCTTTGGGTAAACCTTTTAACCTTGCCAAGCCTCCATATCTTCATCTCTAAAAGGGAAGTGGCAATTCCTGCTCTACCAGCCTCAACAGATTGTTGTCAGGATCAAGTGAGATAATACATGTGAATGTGCTTTGAAATTTTAAGCTCAATAAAGATCAAGATATTCATATTTATCTTTCATATGAAATTTGTACAGCATATATTTTTTGTTCTTGTTCTTGCTGCTGCTGCTGTCTGGTTTAATGTGCTCTGTTTCTTTTCTCGGTAGATCTAGCCCAGTAGTATTCAGAAAGTCATCTTTCTGGGAGTCAGCCATCATTGCACAGTAGATATCCAAGAGAAATTTCCTGCTTGATAATTTGCTAGATAAAACAATATTTACTATTTTATCAGCCTCCGAAGCCAATGGCTTCAGAAAAATAGTGATAATCACTATAATTTTTTACTATGTCCCAAGCCACTATCTTTTTTTTAAATCGTCACAATTACCTTGCAGAGTAATATCTCTATTTAACATGAGAAGAAACTGAGACTCAAAGAGTTATATTTGTTGAACATCTCAAAACTAGTGAGCGGCAGAGTAAGAATTCAAACAAGGTGTTTTGTTTTAACTCCAAAGCCTGTGTTTCTTCCTCCACCTCCCCCCAGTATCTCTCACTTTTTGTTGACTACATGAGCCTATTCCTTAGTTTCCAGAAATTTTATTCACAATTTCAGCAAATATCTGAAAACAAACCTATCATTTTGCATATCAAATAGCGATTAAGAGTATGTATTGTGGAGCCAGACTAGACAACTTGGGTTCAACTCTTGGTACTTTAGGCAAGTTACTTAACTTCTCTGTGTCTAAGCTCCTTATCTGTAAAGTGAGAGGAATAATCGCACTGACTCTTGTAATCTGTATGAGGATTAAGTGTATAAAGCACATAGAACATAGTAAATATTTATTAAATGTTAATTAAATTTAAAATTTTACATTCCTGCATAGCCATTCTTTCCTTCTAGCCTCTCTCTCTCTTGCAATAGTATATGCTGAGCCAGCTTTTGGCTGTTTTGTTCTTTTTGCAGAGTGGGTATACTAGAACAGTCATTGATTATTGATCACCAGCATTTGATCTAGAAAACAGTACCTTAGCCATTTGCTCTTAGCCCTCTAATGTAAACCACACAGGCTAAAAGGTAAGAGCTTTGGCCTGATGCTAACAAGCCATCATGGAATCACCAATTCTATCGTTTGTTGTTAATGTAGTAAAAATAATAATACTAATAATCTGATGCAAAATATTGAAGTGTTAATCTTGTATGATCAGTGGTTGTCAAGGATGAATTACAGTTAACTTTTAAATCCAAAGAGCTTTTATTCTAACCAGTCTCTGTGGATATATTTTATCCCCTACAGAAACCAGTGAAGGTGTATCTTTGCAACTGGGAAACACGAAAGATTTTATTATTTCATTTGACCTCAAGTTCTTGACAAATGGAAGCGTGTCCGTGGTTCTAGAGACCACAGAAAAGAATCAGTTCTTCACTGTACATTATGTCTCAAACACCCAGCTAATTGCTTTTAAAGAAAGAGACATATACTATGGCATCGGGCCCAGAACTTCATGGAGCACGGTTACCAGGGACCTGGTCACTGACCTCAGGAAAGGAGTGGGTCTTTCCAACACAAAAGCTGTCAAGCCAACCAAAATAATGCCCAAGAAGGTGGTTAAGCTGATTGCAAAAGGGAAAGGATTCCTCGACAACATCACCATCTCCGCCACAGCCCACATGGCCGCATTCTTTGCTGCCAGTGATTGGCTGGTAAGGAACCAAGACGAGAAAGGTGGCTGGCCAATTATGGTGACCCGTAAGTTAGGGGAAGGGTTCAAGTCTTTAGAGCCGGGGTGGTACTCTGCCATGGCTCAAGGGCAAGCCATCTCTACCTTAGTCAGGGCCTATCTGTTAACAAAAGACCATATATTCCTCAATTCAGCTTTAAGGGCAACGGCCCCTTACAAGTTTCTATCAGAGCAGCATGGAGTTAAAGCTGTGTTTATGAATAAACATGACTGGTATGAAGAATATCCAACCACGCCTAGCTCTTTTGTTTTAAATGGCTTTATGTATTCTTTAATTGGGCTGTATGACTTAAAAGAAACTGCAGGGGAAAAACTGGGGAAAGAAGCACGGTTCCTGTATGAACGGGGCATGGAATCCCTGAAAGCCATGCTCCCCTTGTATGACACTGGCTCAGGAACCATCTATGACCTCCGGCACTTCATGCTGGGCATCGCCCCCAACCTGGCCCGCTGGGACTACCACACCACCCACATCAATCAGCTGCAGCTCCTCAGCACCATTGATGAGTCCCCGATCTTCAAAGAGTTTGTCAAGAGGTGGAAAAGCTACCTTAAAGGCAGCAGGGCAAAGCACAACTAGAGCTCACAACCAAAATCACATTTCAGCCTCTGCTGTACACGAAAACTACGGGCCCTGTCTCAGCAGAGCATAGGCACATGTTGAAAGGTCGTACACTAGCTTTTTGTGGATGTCATCAAAGTGATAAATGATCCTTAAAACCAGCCTTCTGAGACAACTGCATTCCACGGGTTGGGTGTTTAGAAATGTAGATGGCATTTGAGCAGGAAAGTGTTTAGTCAGTGGGCGGAACAACGATGTTTAACTCTGCCATGCTTATCGCCCTGTATAGTTCCACAGGTAGCCCAGTCCCTCTCGGTTTGGGAAAGCAAATGGTAAGTAGCTGTTACTGGCCAGCTGTCTAGCACTTACCTGAAAGCTTAGTATGGGGTGCTTTTAAAATGTGATTATTTATGTTTATGTTGAAAGCAGACTTTAAAAAAACAATGTGCTGTAATACAGTAAATATTTACTTGTAGCCTGAATAGTGAACTGTGTGCAACTTTTTTAAATGATGTTTTTTTTTTCCTATAGATTAATTTCTTGGGGGCAAATGAGCATTTGTTGCATTTGTTCAATTTGTTATATATGGACACTATTTTGAATTTATAGTTTTCTTGGTGTGTAAATTAAAGACACAGTCGATGTTCAGGCTTCACAGTTATGTAATGTAAGCACAACTAAAATGAAATATGTTGACTGCACAAGAAATTACAAAAATGTTATCTGTTATGAAACTTGATCTACAATCAGTAAAGGTTTGATAATCAGTCTATCCCTCCCCATCCCCATTGTGATAGTTTCTTTTGTCACTATCTAGAATTTTGTAATTCATTTCAGACCACACTCAAGAGTGTTGTCTGTTTGGGGGGAACATTTTTGGGACATTATTTGGAAAACTTGATTATAAACCTAAATTTGGGAAGGAGCTAGTAATTTTGGTAAGTCTACCACCACTACCCTTTCAGGATTTCCACCCCACCCTTAAAGAAAAACATTAGGTCAAATATTACATCAAGAATCATAGCAGATTTTTTTTCCTACTTAGATCATTCTTGGTCTTCAACTTTCGAAACCATTGACTGCGCATTATTGTTTTTCCTTTGCAATTTTAATTTTAAATTATTTCAGCTCTTGGATAGAAGTGATGCTCCTGCATTTGCTGTGTATGAGTAATCAGACATTTATTTGGCTTTTATACCTCACTATACCCCACAATACCTATAGGTTTCCTCGCCCACATACCCTGGGCAGTGTCTGCTGTAGGGCTTCAAGCATTAGGTCGGAACCGAGAGGCTGGTTTTGCTCTTCTCTTGTAGTGTATGACTGTACACTAAATCAACACTATAACTTACACAGATTGGAAATAGGAGACCCCACAGTGCAGTTTGTCTATGGCCTATATTAAATGCACATCCAAACTCTCTCTTGCCCACAACAAAACAGCCGTGGATTATTAGGTTCCCGCTAAGCTTTTGACCTTCATAGTTCTTATCCATTAAGATGTCCCAACGAGAATATCTGGATGCCTTCATTTTTATTTTCAGTGCTCAAAAAATAAACTTTCTCCAATCTGGGAACCCTTTTTACATCATCGTATTTGTTATTATTTTAGAGCAGTCCAGACGTCTGCCTTGTGTTCGCGTACTGGTACTTCAGATTGCGGGAATCAATAAAAACAGCATGGGACTGCTTCTGTGAACAATATCAGTGCCTTAACAACATGTCTGTCCTTTTCTGCTGAAAAAGGAAAGACATCTTGATCTAGAAATGGCATTGCTATTTCATTGCTGTTGGTTTCACACTGCCTTCCACATTGCAACAGCAATTTGATTTTTCTTGTGATCCCAGAATTTTCTAAGAGAGTGAGTTGAACCTGTAGCAGCACCATCAGTACAGACTCGTGATTCTCACATTTTTAAGATGACTCAGAACCACCTAGGAGCTTATTAAAATACAGATTCCAGATATTCAGTAAATCTTCCAGTGAACCATGGTGATCTGCATTTTTAACAAGCATCCAGGTGATTCTGATGCAGGTGAGCCTGGGGTGTGCATGGAGGAACACTGCCCAAGACCATCCATTGCATTTTTGTTCCTAAACACCTATGGCGTTTTCTAGGGTTTTAAATCATGTAAAATGTTTACTTATTCTGAGCTTAGAGAGCATGGGGAAGGTATTTCAAAGTTTTGTTTCTTTAAATTGTTCTTTGTTTCAAGAGTATGGGTGTTAGTTTTTTACACTTATCTTGAGTTACCTTTGATGTTAAATTAAGTCTATTGCCACTTCAGTTTTAAAACCAGCCAAAAGTTTCCAGATAAAGGTCGAGTTTGACCCTTTAGCAGTTACTGTACATAAAGGCTTCATCCAAAAACCATCCAGTGTCTGTGAGCAAATACAAAAGTGACACACAAGCACAACTCTAGATGTGGCAATCCTTTTTCTTTGTCAGTGTGCAAACTTTCACTGAAAGCTGCTATTTTCATCCTTCTTGTAATTGCTTTTCTTGTTTTTCCTCCATTGTACATGTGGGTTATATACCATGTGTTAAATATGCAATAAAGTGTTTACTGGATGCCCTTGTGAAGGGTAGTCCTTTGTAAAGCTGTACAGACTTTGCAGTTTAAGCACAATGTGCACATGTTAGTTTTATATACAGCAAAACTTGATTTTTTGCAGATGGAAAGGTATTTTGTTTCTATACAAAGTAAATGGATTGTTTGTGCTTAATGTAAAGCTGCTTTATAAAATTGTAAAATAAAGTTTTTATCTTAAAAGGAATATACCTGGATATTTCTCTTTCTTCTCTAATTATTCTAATATTATTTGAGCCCAGCAAGCAGATTTCTGACCATCATTTCCTGTTCAGCCTGTGACAACTAGTCAGGCAACAGATGTTCATTAAAAGGTGTATCAGTCCCTTTAAGAGAGCGTGGGAGTATGTCCCGTGGGCCTTATCCTAGGAGGTTTAGTCAGTAGGGGAGAACATAGTGTCCACAAAACAGTTGCAGAAAAATAAAATGCTGAACTGTGTGGCCAGTCAGAGTCAGAGGAGGTGTTATAGAGGAGACGGCTAAGCAGGGGCTTCAGGCCTGGGTCCCAGGTGGAAGAAGAGGAGGAGGTGACATGAGCAAAAACAGTGTCATGCCAGTTGTGCAGATGCCCTTCCCATGCTAATTCAGATGTAACTACATTTATCTGATTTAGACTTATTTGAAAGTTGGTCCTTCCTGTATTTTCTATACTACTTGCCTCTTCTCCAGAACAAGAAGTATTATTTCATCTTCCCCCCACCCCTTATTCTCAGAGAGTAATAATTTAGACTCCCAAATACATATAAAACCAGAGACCAGTCTGGTTTCATGTTATGTTCCATTGCACATTATTTTGAGGGGTTATAAACATTCTGCAGCATTTGTATAATGGTTTTCCCATTGATCACCAGTCAGCTTTTTCCAGCTGATGGGTGCACATATTTTGACAGGCTGCTAATCAACATTCTTGGCCTCTTCCTTCTCTGCCATCCTCAGTTGGAAAACAGCCATAAGGGGCAAGCAGTTCTTGGTCCGGATGAGGTCTCAGGCTGCCCTTGCTTTGGTTTTGCTGTTTGTAGCCAAACCGTTAATACATTAGCCATCTGCTGTAGTGCACTGAACATCACATGTGTCCCCATTGCCCTTGAGAGGGGACAGACCCTCCATCCCACAGAGGACTTATTCCACAGTCTGTTGAGCTCTCCTTTTTGGAGGACGCTTTCTTCATATCCATGGGGGCCCTAATGGCCACTGTGTACCACGTGACCCTGCCTCCTGTGGCCGTGACTATTAGACCAAGGTAAGTCACTCTTTCAAGCTGGGCCAATCAATCTCTTCCCCAGGAATCAAAATTGGGATAGACAAAAGAATAAAAAGAAAAAGGGAAAAAAACTGAAGCAGAGACAAGTGAGAAATCAGAGATGAAAACAAAACCTTGACAGTGCTCCAGTCCCTGAATCCAGTGCATTTCTGAGGCCAGCTGCATTCCGCTCCAGCTCCCTGAGATACCACTGTATCTTTAAGATAAATTCCTCTGTGTGCTAAGGTGGCTGGATTTGATTTCTGTTACTTATAACTAATGAGCCCTCATTCATAACACAGTGTCTCCATTAGAGAGAAACATATAGTGTATATTCTACATTTTCCTCTAATCAGACCACTGTATTTGCTAGGGCTGCCATGACAAAATACCACAGACTGAGTGACTTAAACAACAGAAATTTATTTTCTCACAATTCCAGAAGCTGAAAGTCCAAAATCAAGGTGTCAGCAGGTTTGGTTTCCAAGGCCTCTTTCCTTGGGTTACAGATGGCTGCCTTCTTCCTGTATCCTTTGAGTGTTGTCTGTGTCCTAATCCCTTCTTATAAGGACATCAGTAATACTGAATGAGGGCCCATTTACATGAACTCACTTTACCTTAATTACTTCTTTAAAGGTTCTACCTCTAAATACAATCACAATCTGAGATCCTAGGAGTTAGAGCTTCAACATGGATTTGGGTGAGGTGGGGCCACAATTCAGACCACAATAACCACTCTTCACTCCTAAGTGCATGGAAGCTGAACTAGCCAGGGTTGCCATTTCAATTTATTGATAACCAGTTAAGGCCAAAACTCAGAGATCCTCAGGGACCCTTCGGTGTGCAGAAATGTAGACAGGACTCAGGAGACGGCTGCCTGGCTCTGTCCCGTGGGCCTCTGTTGCCTCATCATACAGTCCAATATGTGAGAACTAATTGATCTTAAAGTTTTTTCTATAAACTAACAAAAGGTAACCACTAAAATTAAGCAGTGGTGTTTAAAAAATTACAGACACCAACATCAGGTGCTAGATTTTTGTTCTTATTACCATGTGCCATTTCCATTGGCCCATTCTGAATACAGAACTCTGAGGTATTGAAAAAATACATAGAGATACAGAGTATACCAAGATAGCAAGTTGTGGTGGGATTTGTTTAATGAGTTTTTAAAACTCAAGTCTGCATTATTATAACTGTTAGTGTTAACAATATAGGGATAAAATATTGATTTTCATTATACTAACTCATTAAAGATGTCAAATTGAAAATGGATGTGAATTTAAGTGTGTCGGTGGTGAATTTGAATGTTTGCTGCTCACTTTCTGATGAAACGAGATACATTTACCATCTGGTAAGCATGATGGGTAACTGTGCATGTGTGTGTGTGTGTGTGCGCGCACGCACTTCACTTCCTGAATGTTAAGTAGCAGCAACACTGTGTAATTTTGCTCATCCTTTTCCAGGAGTAGAAGGATTTTGTGAAATGACAGGACTGCAAATCAAACCATTGAGGAGCAGCAGCAAACAGAACAGCAAAAAGGGAAGAAAAAAGCCCTGTGAAGGATCAGAAATAGAGCAGCCCATGAACTGATGGTAAATGCAGATTAGATCTGATCTTATTAGGCAACCCCAAGTTCACTGCATCCAAGCTCAGCATCCAGAATTGCTGATGCCTTCCCGGGACTTTGTGCTGTTCTCAGCACCTGGTGAAACCATTGAGATAAGAATGCTGCCCCATTTCAGTTTAGAAACCCTACTATAGAGTATTAATCTCTTTGGGGACTAAAGAAGGAAGTAAACCCCGGGGTTGAGGTGGGGATGGGGGGTCTTGGCAAAAGTGCATGATCTTCTGTTAATGCCTGTTGTTCTGTTTTTCCTTTTGAACACTGGTGAAATTAAATCTGTACAATTCAATTGCATATAGAATGGGAGGCCCCAAACTCATTCTCAGATTCCATCAATGGCATGGCAAGGTAATCAGGAGGAGAGTGTATCTTCTCAACTCCTGCAGGCAACCTAGAGAGGCACTATCTTCATCTGGAAATACCCACCATGAGATATTACCTGGGCAGCTTCTTATGAGCTTGAATAAATATTCAGAGTTTTTAGTGTCCCGGCACGGCAAACTATGGTTCTGGATTGGTGCTTCTTGATAATCTGTTCAAGAATAGAGAGAGGGAACAAGTACCATTGTAGCAGCTCCCCAAGCTAAATCTCATTTGCAACTCACCAGGACTCCAAGCCTGGCTCTGGTGGTAGATGAGAACAGGAAAGAAACACTGTTTAATTAACTTGCTCCTTCATGTAACTCTTTTCCCTAAATACTTAACAGAACACCTTTCTACCAATCATGTGCTGCCTGCCAAGACAGAAACGGTGAGAAAATCCCATTCCTGCCCCCAAGTCACAGCCTGGAGTACTCTTCCTCTGGTAGGTTTTGGGTGGCCTTCCCTATCCAAAATCAAGGACCAAGCAATGGCGTTAACACAGCTAAAGTGGCTGAGTGCCCACAGTCGAGTTCTTGCAAAAGGAGTCTATCTAATTCTGGAAATATGATGTGAACTTTACAGATGAAAGAACAAACTTGGAGAAGTTAACTTGCCAGAGGTTGTTCAGTTAATTGACAAGCCAAGGTCTGGAAGCCAGGTATGTCTGCCCCGAGGTTCCATGTTCCAAACCATCAACCCCGTGCAACAGCATGATCCACGATCTCCTGACTTCACGCCAGGGGTCCCACAAGGTGTGTTCAACCAGGGATGCAGGGCTCGTCCCCAGCACTCTTCCTCATCCACCAGATGAGAAAACGAGCCCATGTCTTCTGTGGATTCTATATCAGATCTGCTCAAATTGGTACTTGCCCCACTAAATGATTAGAGGAGCCTAGAAATAGACAGGAGGCTTTTCAGCGAACAAGTCTCCATGGTATGTGCCCCATTGCTTCAGCATCCCTGGACCGTCTGTTTACATTTGGTTTTGGACGACCCAGCATCACAGCTGCTCTATAGCCTCTCCAACACCCTCCTGCTGTTTACTGCCTTCCCTAAGGGACTTGCAAAAGCTATATACTTTACAGAGTAAGGTGCAAGTCGAGTGTGCTTGTGTGTGCGCAAAGGCACACATACATATGTAAACGCACAGAAAACGTCTGTAAGGATTCACAGCACTTACCAGGCACCCTTGTTGGGGATGCAGTGATGAGTAAGACTGCACCTGCCCTCAGGAAGTCCGAGCAGTAACAGATTCAGGAGGCACACATTTTTTATTCTTGGCTGTGAAAACAAAACATGTTTAAAATATTACCAGTTCCCAATTAGGATTTGAATGAATGAGATTCTAAAGAGTCCTTTCATTAGTTTGTCCTTCGCGTGGTCCTAGGGAACCAGTGGTATGAGCATCTCCTTTTAACGGAGGAGCAGAGGCCTGGGGCATGGTGACTGTCCGAGGTCAGTGTACTGGCGGCAGAGCTGAACCGAATCCCCGGCCTCTGGACTTGCAGTTTAAGCCCTCACGTCCTATGGGAGTGTAGAAAGGGGCCTCCAGAGAGGGCACTGCCTGCTGTGGATCCGGGCAGGGCCTTGTTTCCTCCAACCCTAAGCTTGTCATGAAAGGGGAGGGGGCACTTCTTTCTTGGTTCTGCTTCTCTTTGGTTATCAGTTCTTCTCTGTCTCATCACATCTAAGCTGTCCTGACGGTACGGAAGGAAGTGACCCAGAAAACTACCCAAAGGTCTGCCTACATGTTGCCCAGTCACCTTCTTTAAAGCTGGGCTTTTATCTAAAGAAAATACATTTTGAAGAGAAAAAAAGACTCTATCTTAAGGTGCCAATTACTTCATAAACTTTAAGAAATAGTTTTATTTTGTCCCAAGGAAAACCCAAGCTGAATCTTACACCACTGTGTAAGATCAGGGCTTACACAGTGGGGGTTCCCCAGCCTTTCGTTTTCATGAGGCCACAAGAAGGGCTGCATCACGTTGGAGGTGACTGACCCACTGCTCAGGAGCTGTGGGAGGTAGAGCAAGTTCAAGTTACTTTGCCTCTCTACACCTCAGTCAGTGACTCCTCCAGCTGTGTGAAGTGATCCCTGCAGGAGCCCCAGGGAGAGGGCTGGGGCTGAGGCGGGGTGGTGAGATGTGATTGGATTAAAGGTAGGTAGCGGAGCTGGTGGGCTGGCTGTGCAGAATGAGGGAAAACATGGAACCAAGAGGCAACTCCTAGGTACGGATGGCAGAAGGGTCCCTGGCTGAGATGGGAAGCCTGGATATACTCACTGAGGTCTTGTAAAGACTGTATCTCCTCCTGGCCTAAGAGCAGTGCCTTTTCCAAGGGTATTTGAAAGCATGAAGAGGGAAGAGGATTTAGGGAGTGTGTGTGTCTAATGGGATTTCACTCCAGCCTTCCTCTAATCCTGTGTCCATATAGCCAGCACAGACAATTGTTTTAGATTAAAAATCAGATGCTTCAGGGCCGGCCAAGGGGCGCCTTGGTTAAGAACTGGCTTGGGATGCCAGAGGGCCCCGGTTTGGATCCCACATATGAGGGCCAGTGACACTGCCCTCCACAGCTAAGATGCTGAGCGACAGCTCAGCCTGGAGCTGGACTGCCCGTGAGTTGCCTGCGAAGGCGTAGGCTGCAGCCCGTGTATCAGTGGGTTGCCATGGGCTACCGTGTGTAGCCAGCAGCCAGCGTGAGCGGCCAGCAGCCGCAGTGAGCGGCTGTCCAGAAGCCGGCGACTGATCTGCCTCACCCAGGAAGAGCGCAATGATGGTGCCAACTTGGGCCAGTGAAACAACGTCCTCCACAACTAGACTGAAGAACAAAACGACAGCAATTCATCTGTTTCCTTTCCCCCAATTCCCCAGCGCTGTTCTCATCTCCCAATTCCCCAATAAAAATCTTTAAAAAAATAAATAAATAAAATAAACCAATAAAAATCAGATGCTTCAAACTCTCCAATGGTTCCCCACTGCCCAAAATCAGACCCAGATTCCTTTCCGGGCCTGGGAAGCCCACAGTGAGCTAACCTATGTCCACCCCGCCTGGCCCTCATTCTTAGCCTGTCCCTCACTGCTCCACACCGAGGCCTTCTGGGACGGTCAAGCGGCAGCTGCGGGCCCGTGACTGCCATTCGCTCTGCCTGAGACTCTCGGTTCCTGGTTTTTCATGAGGCTGGCTTCTCCTCATTCAGTCATCAGCTCGGGTCAGCTCCTTGGTGCGGCCCCTCGGACCACCGGCTCAGGCAGCAGCCAGGGTGCCCCTGACCACAGCACCTTGCTTTATAGGCTTTCATAGCCTTTCTGCCCAACAGAAATGGGCTTGTTCATCTGTTGGTTTACCTGTGCACAATCCCACTTCCCCCACAGAATACAGCCTCCTTGAGAGCAGGAGCTTGACTCTCATCTCCGCTGTGTTCCTAACACCTAGACAGAGCTCAGCCCATAAAATGAACTCAATAAATGGCGGGTGGGTGGTTGAATGAATGAATGTTTCCAAAGAAAGGGGCTGGGACCTAGCTTTCTCCTCACGGCACTCTGACAGAGTTGTTACACCCTCCAGTGTCAGCATGAGCATCCGCCAGGAGCTTCCTGGAAATGAAGAATCTCAGAATCCATCCCAAACCTACTGAATCAGAGTCAGCACTGTACCAGTATCCCCAGGTAACTGGTGTGCACCTCCTCATGCACTGATTCTCAGGCTTGCCTGACATTGGAATTATCTGGGGAGTTGTACAAAACACTGATGCCTGAGCCCCTCCCTGCAGAGATTCTGATCTCGTATGTCTTGGTGTGGCCCGGACTACGCACCTGATTATAATGTGCAGCCAGGGTGGAGAACTAGGTGGTGTTCATTGTTTTTTCCTGTTGAGAAGGATAGAGCAAAGCTCAAGGAACGGATAGGGATAAGGCCTGATGGGGTGGGACGAGAAAGGGAAATGTGAGATTGCCTCCCCTTCGGGCTCAGCCTTCGGCAAGGCGCTCATTTGCCGTATCAGTTATATTCAGGTGGCCTTCTCTTAGTTCCTAAGGTGCTCTGGGCCCACCTTTCCTCCTCTTCAAGGAGCTTTCTGAAGAGAGGACTGTGGCTCCCCTGTCAGACTAGGGCATCACCAAGGTGGGGGCTGCACCCTGATCAGACAGGGACCTCCCTGAGCTTCTCTATTTCTCCATCCCCCCAAAGAAGCCCATTCCCCAGAATTCTCTGGTGGGTGCTCAGCTGGAGAGGTGGCTCAGGAACAGGGCAAGCCCCAGACCCATGTGTGAATACACGCGCGCGTGCACGTGCGCACACACACACACACACACACACACACACACACACACACACCGTGGGCACCCTCACTGCCCACCACCTCAGGGAATCCGGAGTTCTGCCCAGCAGATCGTCTAGGCAAAACCAAGAGAAGTCAGGAGAATCACGCCTAGCTACAGTCTTTTCAGCGGAGGGGAGAATCTGTGCCCATGCTGGAACCACCCAGAAGAAATGCCAGGATGCCCCTGGGTCTCAACAATTCCAATTTTCTGGTGAAGAAAAAGGGATTTGGCTTTGAGGACAGGACTCCTTCCCTGACCCCAAGCCCACCTCACAGGTCCCCCCACAAAGTTGTCCTCCACACTTACCTCGCCCCAGAAAGCCACCCTGGAAATCAGACTCAGTCCTGGGGCTGAACTAGGATTTCAGTCAAAATGCAGACTAAACTATAAGCTGTTTTCATCATCTAGACGTTGGTGTAAGTGGAATAACCAGATACTTTTTTGAGAGACGGTTCCTGAGAGAGCAGCACAGCCAGGAGGGCGAGGGAGGCATGGTGTGGCGCACACCGCCCTGGCCCAGTGTCCCCCCTGGCTGACTGCCCCCTCCAAGCTGCAGTGCTTGTCTCCTTCTCTGGCTCCGTGTCCTTCAGAGCGGCCTCTTAATGGGTGGAGGAAATCGTTAACTGAAGGCTTTCTCTCTGGTTCACAAAGTCACTCACTTGCCCGGCTGCCTTAAATCAATGCGCCTAGCCCTCTGTTGACAGCCACAGTGCCTGCCTGTGCTCTAAGCAGATCTCGCAGCGCATTAATATTCTTAATTACTGAGACTGAATTAAAATAGACCGAGAGGAAAAGGTGAGCAGAACTCAGCCCTGGGTCTCTTGTGCTGATTGCACAAAATTTCTCCAGGGACCAGCAGAGACCCCTCCCCACCTAGCTGGGCCTCTTTCAGGAGAGAGAGGGAGGCCCTTTGGAGAACTTGATGAAAACCAGGGACTTTATCACCAGAAAAAATGCTCAGAGAATCTTAGATACATTTCAGACTTCAAAGTCCCTGCCCACAATTGTGAGGCTTCCCAGTGCCCTGAGTTTTAGCCAAAGATCTAGAGAGGGTCCATGAACCCCCAAGTGAAAAATCACTATAATTTTTTATATTTAAAAATATAACAACTCACAAGCCTTCAGAAACAAAATATTGTAAATGAATAACTAGGTCACTGGGTGATAAGGAATGGTGGGGACTGTGGCTAAAATGAATCATTAAAAATCATTTCAAAAATTAAACTATTACTAGATGGACCAAATAAAATGATCTTAAGACTAGATTTAACTCATGGGTTACCTATGTATCATCTTAGGATTTTCTAGGTATTTATACCTGCCCCCACCCTCCAACTGATAATGAGATCTATCCATGATCAACCCCAATCATTCCCTCTAGAGCTTAAGCCTATTTCTCCTCAGTCTTACCTGGTAAGAGATCTCTCAACTCTTCCTTGGTGCTGTTGCCAGTTCTTCCAGGGCTCTGCTCAGCTCCAAAGCCCAAGTTAAACAGCACCTCGGCCATGAAGCCTCCTAACAGCCAAAGCTACAGAGCTTCCTGAGCCCTCTCTCACCCGGTTGTCACCACCCATTCCATAAGCCAGTGGTTATCAACCAGGGGCAATTTTGCCCCGTAGGGGACAGTTGGTAACGTCTGGAGACATCTCTAATGGATGGTCACGATTTGGGGGTGGGGAACAACTGGCATCTACTGGGTAGAGGCTGAGGATGTTGTTAAACATCCTACAATGCGTAGGACAGCCCCCACAGCAAAGAATATCCTGCCCAAATGTCAGTAGTGCCCAGGCTGAGAAACCCTGTTGTGAGCTGGCCCTGAATGAGCTCCTTGAGTACAGGGCAGTGTCTTGGTTAATGCTATGCTCCCAGGACCCATGACACAGGGTCTGGCACACAGCAGGCACTCAGCTCGGGCCTGTTGAGGAGGTGGAATGGCGAGGGGGTGGGTCTAAATAGAAGGATCCCATCTCAGCCCCACATAGCACACAGTTGAGTCCGGAAGGTGACTCGCCCGCCCCATCCACATTCTTCCACACAGACAAGTTACCCAAGGCTGACAATCATGAAGGGAGTTTACTGTGGGGGGCTTTGTGAGTTTGGGGAGGGGGCATTAGAATTCTTTGTTTCGTTGGGCTCTTTAGGTTGCAAGGACAGAATACACCTAGGGCTCCCTGAGATGTGGAACACTTCACAATGCAGAGACACGTGAATGGAAACCCAGGCCTTGGGAAAAGGAGAGCAGCCGAGGGGCATCTAGGTTGGGAGCCATCGCTCTGGTACCTTCCATTAAGAAGATGCAGATAAAGCCATGTCTCTTCTCTCCATCCCACCCCATGCCACCTGCAGATCCGTCTAGACTTTCTTGTTTGCCTTCGACCTAAGCTCCTACCAGGGCCATATTATGTTAGCCAAAGTGCCTAGGGCCCACGAAAATGTTTTAACTTTAATTTCTTTTAAAATCAGAAGAATGAAAGAATAATAATGAATATGAAATAGCTACTCTAGCCTGGATTATATTCATCTTTATACCAACGCAGTCATATTCCATTTAATACTATATATTTTTATGGAGAGAGGGGCCCACCCCCAAAGGCACTGTCCATCACCCCCTTCCAGCCCTTCTATACCGTGACCTCTCAGGTACAACTACCACCATGACCACTGTCCCTTGTTTCTTAATGAAAATCCCACAGAGAGGTCACTGGCAACATTTTGAATACAAACATGTAACTAGGAAGTATGCTGACTTTGATGAATTTTCTTTGGGAAAGGGTTTTCCGGAATAGACTCCATTAAGTCAATTTAATTCCTTGATCAATTTTCTATAAAGCTCAGTTAAGCTATTTCCAATTTTTTTGCCTTTTCATTTTTAGTTGACTGAAAGTATTTTCATTGGGACTAATTCTTTTGCACTTTTTATGTCAGGAATTCCGTTCATAGATCAAATTTTTGTCAATATCAGGTTTCACTGATGATAGCTTCCGTCGTGGCGGGTTTTCTTTTGTGATCTTTATTTCTACCAAGTCCATTTTCTGGGGTCAATTTTTATTCTTAATGTTATCAGGAACATTTGATTCTTTCATGAATTCTAATAGATAACAACCTAATTGAGCCATCTCAGTTTTTCTATGCATCAGATAAAATACTTTAGTTAGTAACTATTTCTTAGCTTAAACCACAAGAAAACTGTGACTACATTTATGAGATGGAGAGAAAGGGCGACGCAGGAGGGGAGACAGAGTAGAGAAGAGAGAAGTGCACGCCGGGATGTCCTGGGAGGGATGGGGAATCAGTGGGAGGTTCAAAATATTCTTCCCTCTTCCAGTTTATCTTTGTCTACTCTTATTTCATAGGTCACTTGGGTCAACTGGGTGAGAGGAAGCATATGGTATAAAATATGACAGCTGCCACTGAGTCAACACCTGGAACAAGAAGCCATTATTCCTTTGGAAGGAGGTAAGGCATGAAACCAGGGCTCTTGGGCCATGGGCAGAATAGTTTCCATCTGGACAGTTCTACCCATGTTATGAAGCACTTCCACATATACTATTTCACATGAGTTCTAAACAGTACTGTGAGGCAGGCAGTATCACCTTTGATTTATAGATGATAAAGGAAAATCAGGCAAGTGAGCTGGGTCCTCTTGTTTCAAACCCAAGATTTCCCCATGATGCCTCACAGCCTCTCAGAAGAAGGGGAGTGAGGCATGTGCATATTATGTTACAGTTGGCAGAGGTCTTCAGGCTGGCTCCCAACATTTCTGGGGCCTAGAACAAGAGTACAAATGGAGCCCCCCCACCTCCCCACCCCCCGCACCCCTGCAACCATGTGACTAAATACGAGTATTTTAATGTTATTAATCAGGCTCAAAGCCCTTAAAAGAAAATTTTTTCTCCTCCTACCTTGACAAATATACCTTAGTAATGACAAAATTGAAAAAGTGTTTTTCATATGACTGAAAAGTGATTTTTATATGGCTGAACGTAAAATATCAAAGATGACAGCATTTAATCATTGCTAGGTATGTTTGAGTGTTCTGTTGATAAGCTGGTGCTGTCTGAAAGAATAATAAAATAAAAACACATGTAAGTTATACATTATTTCTTTTTTTTTTAAAGATTTTTATTGGGGAATTAGGGGATGGGAACAGTGCTGGGGAATTGGGGGAAGGGGAACAGACAAGTTGCTGTCATTTTGTTCTTCAGTCTAGTTGTGGAGGATATTGCTTCACTGGCCCAAGTTGGCACCATCATTGCGCTCTTCCCGGGTGAGGCAGATCAGTCGCCGGCTTCTGGATGGCCACTCACTGCGGCTGCTGGCCGCTCACGCAGGCTGCTGGCTACACACGGTAGCCCATGGCAACCCACTGCAGCAGAGGTTGTAGTCTACGCTGTTGCCGGCGACTCATGGCAGCCCAGCTCCAGGTCGAGCTGTTGTTCAGCATCTTAGCTGTAGAGGGCAGTGTCACTGGCCCTCATATGTGAGATCCGAACCGGGACCCTCTGGCGTCCCAAGCCAGCTCTTACCGAACGCGCCACTCAGCTGGCCCCATTATTTCTTTAGCTCATAAAATTTGTCCTTTTTATGCCAACAAAATTACTATTTATGTTGTTATAACAAAGATTTTTACAAAAGTTTTTGTTCCGTTGGCGGAAATGCCAAATTAGACAACCGTTCTTGAGTTCTTAGACAGTTCTGCTTTAAGATGGAGAAACTTCAGTTTTCTGAGACAATAGCAACTGGAATTATAAATATATTCCATAAAGCAGTACTTAGATTCAGAAGTGAACCATAAATTTTACATATCATGTTCAAACACTGTAATGAAGTTATCTGTGGTAGCTTATTCTTACAGGAAACATTACCTAATATTCTAATTTTCCCCTATAAATTACTATCATTTATAGATTTCCACATCTCTTGAAGCAGTATCTGGCTTGGTACTTATTCAGAATGCCAGCCATGAAGTATTGGTTGCTGGTCTGTGATGAGACAGGGAGGTTGTGAAATAATGTGTCCCTAGGTATACTCTAATTCAGCTGGTATTGTTTCACAACACTTTCTTGATGAAGGAAGCAGTATGTTGATTTACATTCCTTAATTAGCATAAAGAATCCGTGTGGCATTTCTTAAGTTCTTTCACATTTTTCAACAGTGGGATATTCTAAAGAAAACCAAAAATATCAGTACTTTGCTCATTCATTTGTTCAAATCTCTCCTCAATTGAGATTCTGCCTTAATCTACAATGGCCAGAAAATAGTCTCTATTTGACAATTTGAATGTGAATCTTCTCCTTTATAGTCATCTGAGCATTTTATTTCTGATTTCTAATTTCCTTATATTTTATTGATATATCACTTTTATTGTATATTTTACATGAAGTTTTGTTCTATTTATGAAAAATAACATTTAAAAACATTTAAAAGTATTTTCAGTCGTTTAAAAAATGACACAGACAATTTAGATCTGTTCTTTAAAATAACCTTTTGCTAACATTATTAATGACAAGCAAGAGTTCATACCAAACAATTATGGGTCGCACAAATTTTAAAAATAATTTCATTTTCTGTCAAGCACCATGATTTGCTCTTTATTTGAGGATCTTTTGTTGTTTCACTGAACTCTTCAAATCATATTGCATCTTGTCCAAATTACTTCTGATTCCTTTAGAGCATTTTGCTGCCCTTCCCATCAAGTGTCTGTGAGTGGTTGTAAGGTCAAATTTGATATGCGTTTCATCAAGATGTTCTATCTTGGGACAGATCCAGAAAATATTATATATAATCACTGGATTGTCCAAAGAATGCCATTAACTTGGCACAGTTGAAGCCACATCTCCTAGTATGAACGGAAACCATGAGCTGTACACAGCACAGAGTGCTTCTGCATTTTTGTTTAAAATTCTGGCTCATGTGCTTTTTTTTTTTTTTTTTAAAGATTTTTATTGGGGAATTGGGAGGATGGGAACAGTGCTGGGGAATTGGGGGAAGGGAACAGACAAGTTGCTGTCGTTTTGTTCTTCAGTCTAGTTGTAGAGGACGCTGCTTCACTGGCCCAAGTTGGCACCATCATTGCGCTCTTCCCTGGCGAGGCAGCTCAGTCGCCGGCTTCTGGAAGGCCGCTCACTGCGGCTGCTGGCCGCTCACACTGGCTGCTGGCTACACACGGTAGCCCATGGCAACCCACTGCCACAGGGGCTGCAGCCTAATCCCAAGCGAGTTCTTAACCATCGCGCCACTCGGCCGGCCCGGCTCATGTGCTTTTTTCGTTGTGATCACATTAGTGGCATCATCAGAGGTTTACCCTTGACAACTTTTTAAAACAAATGCCTATAATTGAAACCTGTTATTCTGTTTTTCACTTTAATCAAAACCTATACTTTTCATAAAAGGCATAAAACCAATGAAATACTCCTTAATTTGTCTTCTTTTTCTGTAGTTCAAATCTCGACAATAAATATTAGTCATCCAATGTTGCTTTTGACTCGGATACAATCTAATTGATCTGAGTAATATTTATTTTTTTTAAATTGTATTCTTTAATGTCTTCTCTCACTTTTTACCGTCCAAATTAATAATCTCATTTTGAATTCTACATCCTAGATAATTATTTGTTTCACTTTTTATTCAGCTCCTTTTTCCATTTCTAGTAATTGTATGAGTGTTTTCTAAGGGGAACAGGTAAAATCTCACTTTTGTTGTTGGCAGTTTTAAAAGTTTTAAGCAGACTGTTGCTTTCAAGATTTTCTGTTTCTTTTTGCCTCTTTTTGTCTGAGCCCCACTTTCGTAATTGCTCTTTCTATCATGATTTTTATTTGCACTCATTCAGAATGATCCATGGGATTAAAAATAAAATTAATTACATCAAGAGTATAAAATTCGAATATATTTTCATCATAGCAATGTAAATTAAATCAACTGTAAAAATTAACTTTTGCAAAGGTACGCTGAAAAATAATTTTATTTTTTCTAAAATATTAAAAAGTCTCTATTAAATTTTAAAGGCCAAATACAAATTATAATTAATGAATATCAAAACTTAAAATCAAAACTACTTAAACCTGGAATTTTCCATTTAATTTTTTGAAATTATATCTTAACTAGTTTATGAAAATAAAACCACTTGTGATTCTAGCCTTCAATATCCATCTAGTTGGCAATATAACCTTTCCTGACTCTGACATTTTTTAAGTGCTTATTGTGTGTTTTGACAGCCCTATAAAACAGAAGGGATCATTCACATTTTTCGGGTAGGAAAACAGAAATTAAGGACTTGTCTGGCGTCCTCAGGCAGTGAAGGGCAGCACCATGATTTGAACCCCGTTTTTTTGACTCACCACACACTGAGTAGCACCGTAGGAAAGGCCCACAGGACAAGGTTCTCAAGAAGTTTGGGGCAGGTGGGCGGCCCCCACATCCAGGGTTTTCTCCATCTTCACCCAGATGCCACAGCAGCTACTCTGGCTTCTTTAGGCCTGAAACCTAGGGTCCTGCAGCCCATAGTTTGAGGCTTTCTGTGGCGTAGGGTGGGTACCAGGCCCGGGCGGGTCACAGCTGCTGCAGATCAAGTCTGCGCTGCCTCCTGAAGCAGCACGAGGGCGCCACCTGCAGGGCAGCAGGGGCCCTTACCAAAGAAGCCAGCTTGTATTAGAGCGAGGCCGGCTGTCTTAGCCCCATGGCGGATCCCCCGGGAAGGAAGTCTGGACTAGTGCAACCAGGAAATACAAACGCTAATCTCCCCACCATCAACTCAGTTATCCCTTTTCACTTCTTACTCTGGCAGAGGGAAAGTTCTTCCTAATGTCTAACTTCAATCCCTCAGACTGCAATGGAAGCCCTTTCACTGCAAAGAACCAGAATAGAGCAGTCTCTGCAGCTGCTTCCTGGAGTTTCCAGAGATATAGCTCCGTGGAAATGCATCAGGAGCTCCTGTCCCATTCTAGCTGTGGGTCCCTCCACCCACAGCTCTTGCTCAGGCCCATCTCCTCTCCTTAGAAAAGCTCCTCAGTTTGTGTGTGTGTGTGTGTGTCTAGAATCCGGCAACCAGATTACATCTCCATAGCCCTCGCAACAACCTAGTGAGATCAGGATTGTTGTTATGGTTTTGTTTCAGATGATGAAACTGCGGCCTGAGGAGATGGCATGACTTGTTCTAGAGAGTCAGGGACAGGCCGGAAACAGAGTAGAAATCTGATCCCAAGCCTAGGGCACTTCTCACCAAGCACTGTCTCCCCGTGTGGGAAAGCAGTGTGGAGCAAAGGCGAATTCCTGTGTCCATTTTGTGAGTAAATGGAGTTGTGCTCACATGAGCATCCAGCCCCAGGGCGCACGCGCGTGTGCTTTGCACAAGTGCATGAATGACTGGGACAATTGGACATCTATGAGTATTTGCAAGACAGACAACACAAACACCTGCCTACCCCACATCTTATACAAAAATTAACTCAAAAAAGAATCATAGTCCTAAATGTAAAGTGCAAACCTATATAACCTCTAGAAGATACAGGAGAAAATGTTTGTGACTTTGGGTTAGGCAAAGAGTTCTTAGACACCAAAAGAATAATCCGTAAAAGAAAAAAGTGATAATAAATTGGATGTCATCAGCATTAAAAACTTGCTCTGCAAAACACACTGAAAATGAAAACACAGACTGCGAGAAAATATTTACAAATCATATCTCTGACAAAGGATTATATTCAGAGTATATAAAAGAGTCAGCAATAAGAAAAGAAATAACCCAATTAAAAATAGGCAGAGGATTTCAATAGATATTTCACCAAAGAAGAAATAAGGCACATAAATACATGAAAAATGCCAAACATCATTAGCCTGAGGGTAACGTAAATCAAAACCACAACAGAACAACTTAAAAACTCAAAAAAACTTACAGTAGTCCCCCCTTACATGTGGGGGATACGTTCCAGGACCCCCAGTGGGTGCCTGAAACCGCAGATATTAACTGAACCATATATATACTATACTATGTTTTCTCTTATACATACATACCTATGATAAAGTTTAATTTATGAAGTAAGCACAATAAGAGATTAACAACAATAACTAATAATAAACTAGAACAATTATAACAATATACTGTGGTAAAAGTTATGTGAATGCGGTGTCTCTCTCCCTGTCTCTGATAACCAAGACAGCTACTAAGTGACCAGCGGGCAGGGAGCACATACAGCGTGGATGTGCTGGACAAAGCGGTGATTCACATCACTAGATTTCATCAGGTTACTTAATGGCACATAATTTAAAACTTACAAATTGTTTATTTCTGGAATTTCCCTTTTAATATTTTCGGACTGAGGTTGATCGCAAGTAACTGAAACTGTAGAGAGCAAAACAGCAGATAAGGGGGATTACTGTAAGGTATAGTGGAATTATGGTCCATTTGTACAAAAGCATATTATCCACCCTTCAAAAATTTTATTTTGTTCTTCCAAATAACATAAAAAATATTTATGGAACAATGTATTAAGTAAAAGAAACAGGATTTAAAGATATCAACAGTATTACCCCAGTTTGAAGGAAAAGTGTGTGTGTGTGTGTGTGTGTGTGTGTGTGTGTGTTAGATACTTGTGTAAAGACTGAAATACATAGGGCCGGCCGAGTGGCGCGAGTGGCGCGATGGTTAAGAGCTGGCTTGGGACGCCAGAGGGCCCCGGTTCGGATCCCACATATGAGGGCCTGTTCCCCTTCCCCCAATTCCCCAGCACTGTTCCCATCCCCCAATTCCCCAATAAAAATCTTAAAAAAAAAAAAAGACTGAAATACATAAAAATATAAACAGGACTCATTTCTGGGTATGGCAGTTATAGGAGATTTCACTTTTCTTCCTTATACTTTTCAGAATTCTCCAAAATATTTTCCAACATATACGTATTGCTTTCATAAATTGTCTAAGAGAGAAAAAAATAGATGCATGTCTGAGCCCCTAAGCCCTCCCTAATCGTCCAGTCCTTCACAGAGGTTGCCACCCAGCTCCCAACAACGGGAGTTACAGGTTTACGGTGTCCCTCCCTCCAGCCTTACCCCGAGACCCCTTTGGGGGCTCTGCTCTTGGCGCTGCTGACGTCCCTTCCTTCTGGGAACCCCCCCCCCTCCCCTGGCAGTGTCCTCACTCTCCGCTCTCCCCCAGCTGCTCCTCCTGTTTTGTGGCTGCTTCTGCTGCCCCTCTCCACCCCCTTTCCTTCCTGATCTTCATTCTGTCCCCATGGGATGTCATTCCCTCCGTGGCTTCAGCAAGGGCACCCGGGACACCCACATCACCATGTCAGGCCTAAACAGTTCCCGCAAGCTCCAAGCCCTTGCTCATTCACCCATCCGTTCAGCAGATGTTCACTGGGAATCTATTGCCAGGCACTACTCTGGCGGCTACAGCAAAGGTGCTGCTTTCACAGCCCTGACATTCTAACAGTGGGTTCCAGCAATAAACACAGAAACAAATAAGTGAACAAATTAACTGCAGAACCTGCATGCTAACAAGATTCCCCGGGACCCTGGATGCATATTAAAATTGGAAAACCACTGCTCTACACCAGTGCTTCTCAAAGTGGGATCCCTAGCCGGGAGGCCTCAGCATCTCTGGGGAGCTTGTTACAATGCAAATTCTCAGTCCAGACCTACTGACTCAGAAAGTCTGTGGGTAGAGCCCAGGATCTTTGTTTAACAGGCCCTCCAGGGGATCCTGCGTGGCCCCATGGAAGGCTCCTCAAGATTAGGGACCACATCCCTTTTATCTTGGTTAGTTTTATTCGTTTTAGTTTCCTATTGCTCTAACAAATTACCACAAGCACAGTGGCCTAAAACAACACACATTTATTATTTTACAGTTTTGGAGGTCAGAAATCCAAAATCAGTGTCCGTGGGCTAAACTCAAGGCGGTGTTGATACAGCTGTGTTTCCTTCTGGAGGGACTCCATTTCCTGGCCTTTTCCAGCTTCTAGAGGCTGCTCACAGTCTTGGCTCCTGGCTGCATCACTCTGACCTCTACTGCCATCATCAAACTTCTTTCTCGGACCTCTCACCCTCCTGCCTTTCTCTTTCAAGAACCCTTATGACTACAAGGGACCCACTCTGATAATCCAGGGTAATTGTACCATCTCAAGATCCTTATCTTAATCACATTTGCAAAATCCTGTTCACCATGTAAGGTAACATACTCATAGGATATGGGATCAAGACGTGGACATCTTTGAAGGGGTGTTTTTCAGCCTGCCACACATCTGCCACAGAAATCAGGGGCCAGATGAGGCCTCCCCTCCGCACCCTGTGAGCCTTGGTCCACCTGTGAGTTTCTGACCTGGTCCAGGGGTGATGAGACCCCGCAGTGCTCCTTGCCACATTGATCCTTCGATTCAAGTGGACAGATGCCTTGTGCATTGTTGGGCAGATGAGCCTTAAAATTGAGGCTGTACCAGCCAGGACAGAGCTCGGCAGGTGGCATTCATCAAGCACTGGGGCAGGCAAACCAATGATCCGAAGGTCAGCTGTGAGGAGAATACTGGGGTGCCAGCTAGTGAACTTGGTGTCTGGAGTCACCAAGAAAACATGCACTTGGGTTCAAGTGCTAACTCAGCCATTTGCCAAGTGCATGAGCTTGACCAAGCCACTTAACCACTCTATACCTCCTCAGTGACTTCATCTGCTAGGTGGGATGATAACACTAGCCTCACCAGGTTGTCAGGAGAACTAAAGAGAAGGCACGAAGTACCTGACCCTAAGGTGGTGGATGAGGGCAGGGATGCCACTGCTGATGAAGAGGTGAAACGGGGACTTGGAGCCAGGGCCTGGGCTGGCAGGGTGGGGCAGGGGCTGACCTGACTCTGGGTCGCCTGGGATTAGCCCCTGCCTTGAGGTCCCTTGGCCCCCAGCCCTGACAGTCCTGGGAGTGAATTAGGCTTTAGGTCTTACATGGCCCTATGTCTCTGTGCAATTTGCTTACTCCCTTTAGTCATTCATTACAGGAGAACCGAACTCTGGGAAGGGAGGAGCCACAGGGGTCCCATGGTCCTGGGGGCCTCCCTGTTGACCCCAAGGTGGGGCAGGAAATGCTCAGGATCTAGGTGAAGAAACCTGGGCTCAGCACTTACCAGCTTTCCCGACCCTTTAAGCTTAGTTTCCTTATCCATAGCAAGGATGATGCAATCTGTCTCACCTCTCCCTTGGCCCTTGGTAATGCCAGGGAGGTGAAGGGTAACATGGGTGTGGGCTGATAGGATGGCAGGAACAGTGCTTTCAAGTAACAGAAAGAGGCTCTCTATGTGGAGTCTTCTAACCCGGGGTTTGATGTGAGCCTGAGAAAGGGCTGTTTGTTAGACTACGATAAAGACATTAATGTTTTGTAATTCAGGAGACCAACTCGGGGCTAAATTAAATATTTACACAGCCTTCGACTGTCTTCTCCCTCTCTTTAGTAACTCCCTGCCCATGCTAAAATATTTAGCAGGAGATTTCAGGAGTCTTTGCAAACCCAGCTGTGGGTCAGAAAGTGGCTAGATAATGAGGACGACAGTGACCACTGCTCTTAGCAGCTCCCCAGCCGCGGTGGCTTTCACTGGAGGCCACGACAGCCCACTGGGCTCGCTCAGATCTGCATGTTGGAAGGAAGACATTGCACTTGGATATTTAAAAGGAAAACTAAATAAACCATGTAGGCTGATATGACACAGGCTGGCCCCAAAGGGACTTTCTAGTATATACATCAGAAACCACCCTGAAAACAGCTGCACGACAACCTTTAAGGAGAAAGAAATCCCAGCAGAGCAGACGGCAATCTAATGCCAATTCAGCCTTTAATTCATGGAGTGATCCCAGGCAAGTCACTTGCCCTTTTAGGATCTTACTACTCCTGGAATAGCTAATAGATAGCTCTACCTCCCTATATGCTAATGTATGAAACTGACTACAAGTTACTCCATATTTCCCATAAATGGACGATTTCTCAAAGGCTGGATCTTGTGAAAGCCTCAAGATTGGGTGGCTAAGGTGAATAGGAGTCAAATTTTGAACATTAGCTGCAGGATATATGTTGTCGTGAACCTCAGAGTATACATGTTCCAGGAAAAATTGTATATAGTATATTTAATTTTTGGACATTGACGTATACCCTCTGGTTACTAAGAAAGGCAGTATCATTCAGCAATTGAGAGCACACATTTTGAACCAGTCCTGAGTTGCGCCCCAGCTGTGTGGCCTTATACAAGTCACTACCTCAACTTTCTATTCTCAGAAACAGGCATAATAACAGACATGGGGTTTGGGGAGCATGACATGAGATGGCGTGTCTGGTCTGTTAAGAGCTTGGGAAACACTGGTTATGATTATCACTTTAAACCCTCTTGTCAAAGTGAAGCCTTCTGCCCGGCTACATGTTTTGTGTAAATCGGGACTTCCACGCCTTAAGTAGCCTGGGTACGTCTTGGGATTCATCAGAGTCCAGAGCAGCCCTGCCCAGCCCGCCTGGCCCCAGGAGAGCAGCGAGGCAGCACTTCCGCCTCCCACAACTCCTGAGCTGGGTGTGGACAGAGCACAGCAAAGCTTCCTCTGGCCTTTCCTGAGAACACAGCTTCAAAAGGTCCACACCCAGACTTTAAGAAAGCCTCAGGCCCAGCGCCAGCACCCCTCCTCCCCAGGGTCAGCACTCTGTCCCAGCCCTTTTTCTAGAAGTGACCCAAGGCCCTTGTCCTCACTGAACCCTACCTGGGTTCAGATCTCAGCCTTGCCTTATACTGTCTGTGGACCCTCAGCACTTTTCTTACCTAGTCAGTGTTCCTGTCTGACCCCACAGATTGTCTTATTAATGAATAATAGTGTGCAGAGCAGGTGAGGCTCAGAGGCTGTTACCTGTAAGCTCTCCCTCAGCTGCTCCACAAACTGGGCCCACTGAGGGCTGAGGGCTGAGTGGGTGGGAGCATGGAGAAGGGGACTCATCTACAGGTGGGGACTTCAGGGCCTTACCCCACCTGTAAAATAGCTCTGCCACCCTGGCCTAAATGCCAGTTTGTCTGAAACTCTAGCTTCTTTCAAATGCAAATACTCCACAGAAGTAGCTGTGCTCATTTACACCTGAGCTTGAATAGGTGTATTCAAGAGACTTCCCTCAATGCAAGACTAATAATAATTACTTTAATATACTCATACAAATACGCATTTATTGCACACACATCATTACCACAATACCAGAAATCAGAAAAAGAATCATTCACAATCCCAAACCTAGTAAATGGGCATTTGGGTTTTCTTTTTCCCTCAAATCCCCTCCAGCCTTGCACATGCACATATACAACTTTCACAGCTGGATTCCTGCCCAGTGCAGTTTTGTACTTAAAACACCGTTATCATCAGCATTTTCTCATGTTGCAACAGTCTTCACAATTAGCTTTTAAAATGGGTGGGCTGCTGCTCACCAGTGCTCTAAGGGCTGGATTTAGGTTGCTTCAAGTTCCCTGCTGTTAGATATAATGCTGGAATTTTGTTCAAAGAGCTTTTTCATTGTTTGAGGATTATTCTCTTAGGATACATTCTTAGGTGTGGGATTGCTGGGTTAAAGGTGATGAATATTTGTGTGGCTCTTGAAAGAGAGCTGAGTCCAGGTTTTGCCTCTGGCTGGCAGACAGCTGGTACCTGGGAGCCGAGTGAGAGCTGGGGTCAGGGAGGGCATTTCTGGGTTCACTGGAGCAGTCAAGGTTTTGTGCAGTGATCCTGAGAGGCTGTTAGCCCTGGAGGCACAGCAGCCTCAGCTGAGGGCAGGTGCCAGAGGCCGCCCAGAGGAGCTCCCTCCTTGCCACTCCTCCAGCATGTGCAGTGTCCACACTGGTGCTGTAGGAGCTCAGGCAGCTGGGAGAGGGAAAAACTCAGGGAAGCAGTGAGCCCCCTGCCCTGGATGGCCCAGAATTCAGGCAGGAAGTGCAATTGCAACTGCTGCTCGGGAAATCCACCCCATTGTTGTGTGTGCTGGAGTGGTAGGCAGGCTCCCCGTGTTCTGCACATATTTCTTTGTATATACAGTATATTTGCTATGTGCTGAGTCCAACCCAGGGCACTGTGGATGAAGCCGGATGATGAAGACACAGGTGTAACCTTGGCTCTAGGTGCCCCAAGAGTCAGGCAGCTGAGGGAGTTGGACTACCTGGGGGTCTCCACACTGGCTGCACAGGAGAATCACCTGGAGAAGAACTGGTCCCACCTCCAAAGATTCGATTGAATTGGTAGCTGATGCTGACATGAGTCAGGACTGAGAAACACTGGACTGTTACATTTTCTTGCTATAGAAATTTTGGATCAGGAACAGAGACCCTGTGAGGCTAGTAGGAAAAAACAGAGGATCTAGTGGGGTAACGATGGTGCTTGCAGGGGGAAGTGGGCTAAACCTCCTTCCTAATCTCTATGCGTGCCTTTTCCTAGCCACCCAAATAAACCCTTCACCCAAATAAAGCAGTGCACCTCCCTGCTAATGTAACTTCAAGACCAGTCTCCTAGTTCTCCCCTTGCAAGCAGAGAGCTGCCCAAGCCCCTTGTATAGAGGACTGTGGGCCTTTGACTGCTGTCAAGTTACTGCCTTGGGCCTGGGAAGCTGGCATCTGAGACCGAGGCAGCCCTGACTCCACAGGTCTGCTGGTTCCTCTCATGGTATCTCTGCTTCTTTCTGAGTGTCTTTACTGCTTAGGTCAAATGTCCTTTTGGATTCTCTGGTTCTTCATGGATATTGGCCCTGAGGAGCCCACCTGGCAAGGGGCCCAAGCCTAAGCTTGGCCATTTGGCCTGGCCCTGGCCGAGGTGAGTCCCAGACAACGCAAGTCACCCTCCTTCCCTTCTAGCATCTTCCTTCTCCACACATTCTTCAAAGGCCAGCCTTTCATGCTCTGCCTTCCTCAATCCTGCTCTGAGGACAGGATCTACACCTGGGGAGGGACTATGCTCTCCACCCCAGGGGGTTTTGCCTGGGAGTCTGTGCTCTCTGTATGGAATGCAAAGCTTTGTTGCTTCCTGGCAAAAGGTTGTCAGCACCTGAGCATGAGAGGAGGGGCTGGGACAAAGGGTGGGGTGAGCACATTCTCCAAAAGGGGCAAGATACCTTCCATGGGTACCCCATGATGGAAAGATGTTAGAGGAAGGGGGTGCAAAGCATGCTATTGAAATAGCCATGGTCAAACTGTGAGGCAGTGAGAGAGGAATTCAAAGGGAGGTGATTCCCCCAACTTAATGCCCCTAGCAAGGTCCTGATAAGGCTTGTCTCCTTTCTCCTCCATAACACCACCAGATGGAAGGAGATGCTGTAGCTGAAATGAGGTGAGAAATTGAGGGAAGAAGAGAAGGAGGAGACTGGCCTCCAGGGACCACCCGTGGCTGCCCGTAGCGGGAAAGACATCACTTTGGGTTAAACAGTGTCCTCCCAGTAGATAAGTTCACGTCCTAACCTCCAATCCCTGTGACTGGCTTTTGGGAAAAGGGTCTTTGCAGATATAATTAAGTTAGGGGTCTCAAGATGAGATCATCCTGAACCCACTGACTGGCGTCCTTATACAAACAAGAGAGGACATGGAGACACAGAAGAGAAGGCCTTGGGAAGACAGAGGCAGAGATATGGCCACAAGCTTCTGGGGCCACCAGAAGCTGGAAGAGACAAGGACACATTCTCCTATGGAAACTTCAGAGGGAGTGTGGCCCTGCTGACACCTGGATTTGGGACTTCTATCCTCCCAGACTGTGAGAGAGTAAGTAAGTCTCTGTTGTTTTAAACCACTCCATTTGTGGTAATTTGTTACAGCAGCCCTAGGCAACTAATTACAGCGCTGACTGTTTGAACACAGTGGCTGAAAAGAAAGCTCTTTGAGAAGTTCTCATCAACCATGTACTGTTTCTGAGCAGCCGCGTCCTCCTCTGTACAATGAGGATAATACTCCCAGCCCTGATGAAACGATGGCCAGAAAAGGGCCTTGTCAGCAGGGCAGCTCCGATAGTGTCAGGGGAGGTGGCTGTTTTAGATCTGGCACTGCAAGTCCTGGCACCTCTCCCAGCCTCAGTTTTCTCATCTGCAAAGTGGAGCGGTAATCCCTGCCCTGATGACTCCATCACGGAAGAGATAAGAAGAGAGAGAGGACTTATGGGTTAAATTAGGATTGGGTGCTAGAGGGCTGAGCATGTGTGAGGAACCTGAATCCTGCTATTAAGTGGGGGGTGATTGTCCCCTTTGCACTGTTTCTGCTGTCAGACAAGTCATTTTGAATAAAGAGGACAGACAGTCTGGGTCCACCAAGGAGGAGCTGGTGAGCTCCCTGAGGAGTAAGCACCTGGTTGGGAAAGTAACTTCTGATACCATATACCCTAAACGCCCAGGTGCCACAAGGGGCAGAGGCAGAGATGGCAGATTCCGAGTCATATAGATGGGACCGGACCATTCTTCCCCACAGGGTATTTGAGTTATGTTTTAAAGGTGTCCAAAGGAGATGTGACATTTATGACTGCTGCTCTCCTTTGTTCCTACCCTCCTTGGGTCCCTCTGACGACTTGCACACCACCCGCCTTGTGTGGTCCATTGCACCCATTGCCACAAAGAGACATGCAGGGACCAACCCCATGTGGGTCATTTCCACAAATGTTTACTGAGGCCCTTGAAAAAAACAACAAAACCCGAAATGTTAAATTCACTCAGCACTCTGCAGTTGACAGAGCACATCCAAATGCATGCTGTGGTCCCCATGATAACCCTAAAAGGAAACAGGCTGGGATCCCCACTCCAGAGATAAGGCAACAGACAGAGAAGAGAAGCAACCGCTCAAAGCTAGTTGAATACAGGTTGCCTGACTCCTGGTGCTCTTTCCATTATCACCTCACTGCCTTCTTGACATGTCACCTGCTGCCTCATTGGGTTATTTTGGGCCTGTGCTTCTCCAGGAACATCCTGTGCCCATATCTCCCCAACTGGTGTGGCCTCAAAAATCCTCTGAGGCCTACAGTTCTCAGCCTGGCTTTCCAGACCCTCCCCAGGACCCCCGCACCCTCCCGTCTGTTCCTTCCCACCTTTGTACCTTGGCTCAGCTCCGTCTCCCAACTAGCATGCTCCTCCCAGTCAGTCACTGGTACATATCCCAGTCCATCCTGTGCTTCAAGTTTCTTGGGCTGCACGGGAGGCCTCAACCCGGTTCCCCTGCTCTGCCCTCTCTGTGTGCTCACTGTCCACAACAGCCTCTCATTCCATATCTTTCTCCAAAGTACTCCTGTTTAACCATTCGGCTAGATTTTAATCTCCCTAAGATCAGGGGTGGATGTCTGTGGCACCTGCCAACCAGGTGTTCAGCTAAGACATGCTGATCTGATCACTGCTGATCCACGGACCACCTCCCTTTAGGTTGGGAGCCTCTTGATCCTCCCTCTTTAGTTTCCCACGGTGCACACAAAGGACCTGCAGTGGGCCAGAGTCTGGTGGGGCATTGTGAATCTCTTCACCTGAGATGCACCTGAGATGATGCATTGTAACTCGGTGGGGGGGGGGGAGGGGAGGGATTGGGGGGGGCATGCCTGACTGTGCATGCTGCAGCTTCTGGAGGGTGGAAACGAGGCCAGCACTAGTCTTTGACCATCTCAAGGCCTATTCTGCCTCCAAAATCCATCACTGTCAGGGGCATCACAAGATGACATCAAAAAGCACATAACCTCTTACCTTCCCCATTCAAAGGGCTTCATATCTAATACCTCATGTAGCCACCCAACACCCTTGAGAAGGCAAAGTGAGGATTATTCATGAGGGACTTGTCTGAGGCCACTCTGAATTCAGCATAAGCTGGGACCAAGATCCACTCCCCTGTGCCAGTCATTCTTGTCAAGCTCTGCTTTGCTCAGGGTGACTGCCTACCTGCTTGTACATCCTCAGTCACCTTCCCTTCAAGAACTTAAGTCCAAGAGGACAAGCTAATTAATTAGGCTGGGAGGCATGCAGACACCCCTTCACAAGATGTACAGTCACAGAAAAGCTTATAAAGCAAGATGCCCAATAGCACAATTCAGGATCTGTAAGAAGGGTCTTAAAGATAATCAACTGCGACCCACTCACTGCAAATGGGGAAAATGAGGCCCAGAAAGGGGCAGAGACTTGTTCAAGGTCAAGAGCTAAACGGAGGCCTCTGGGCTCCAGGTCCAGTGCTCCTTCCACTGTTGGTGCACTTAGCAAACAAAGCAAAGCAGTGAGCAGAAGGAGCTCAGTGAGCCTGAGGCTGCAAGGGGGGATGACCCTCCACTTGGGTCTGGGAGTTTTGTCCAAGCGGTGGGTTTTCCAGAGCTCCTCTGGGAGGGTGAAGGGTGCAGGCAGGAAGTCGCTGCAACCTATTTCTTCAGCACCTGGGAGTAGACACGAAGTCTGGGTCCCAGGGACCAAATGTTTCTTTGTCCTCGTTGTCCCTTCAACTCTTATCGCTGTGTCCACTGAGTGGCACAGATCCAGGACCAGCACCTTCCAGACCTAGGAAATGGAAACCTGGGGGAAAGGGTGAGGGGTGGCAAAGCAACACCCCTCTCACCCCCACCCCACATCCACCCGACTTCTTGGCCACTCGGGAGAGCCAGGTAGAACTGACAACAGGGCCAAAACAGCCAGGAGCCTCTCCCACCCGGGAAGAGGACATATGGGGTGGGGCTGCGGGTACCCAGTTGTTGTTTTTTCTTCCCTGTGCTCCACCCTATGCATTCTTCTGAAGGGCAAGCTCAACGGGTCAGCCCTCAAGAAGGCCTTGGGCTCCCAGCCCTCAGCACCTGGGAGTGGGGGTCAGCGTGAAGGGCATGGAGGGGTATGGAGATGAGGGTGCCTATGCGCACCCCCCCACCCACCCCGACGCCACTTGGGCGCATGGCTTTGGTCGTACCGCAGCCTGGCGAGTGGTGGTGGGGCGACCCTTTGGAGGCCACGGAGCCCGGCGTCGGGGGCTGGTCGGTCGGTTGTTGGGTGCGGGCCCCGAGAGGGGAGGGAGCCCCCTGTCCGCGGCTCCTCCTCCGGCCTCCCCGCCCCTCCCGCCCCGCCCCGCGCGGGAGGGGATCGCGGGCGGGACCGGCAGGGTAGGCGCGCCTACCAGCCGGGCCAGGTGCAGCGCCCGCGTGTCTGGGGACCGCTGCGCCCCGAGGAGCGCCCAGGTCTCTGGACTGCCTGTACTGCGGCCCCGCGCCCTCTCAGCTGGATGCCCGTGATCCTCTGAACCCAGGTAACGGAGGGCGGGATTCCTCTCCGGTGCCGCCAGGGGTCCCAGCGCGCACGCCCTCTCCGCCAACCAGTCCACGCGCACCCTGCTCCGCTGCCGCCTGCACGCTCCCTGGGGCCCCGCCGGCCGCTCCGAGGGCGGGTCTTGGAAAGTTCGCGCCGGGACGGCGGTGCGCTGGGCGGCGATGAAATGTAGCCCGGCTCTCCGCACACCCTCCGCCTGCCTCCTGCCGCTGGGAGCTCGGACCACGGTGGGGCGCCGCCGCGGGTGCACAGGGTCGCCGCTGAAATCGGTCGAGTTTTGCCTTCTCACTTTTCTCATCTCTCAGTCTTCTGAGCCTTTGCGTCCCTCCGCCTTACCCAGCCCCCCAACCCCTTAAAAAAAAAAATCCTGGGATGGGGACTGCAGAGTTGGCAATTTCTTAAAGGGATGTTTACACTTGTGCTTCCCGCCTCTTTGGGCCAGATTCACGCTAGGCCCTCGGGTTGAGCGAGACGGGGTGCGGGCGAGGCGGCAGCCCCTGGCCCAAGGGGGTCCGTCTAGGTGCTGTTGAAATGGGTGCCTAGCCTTGGGGGGAGTCCTGGCTTCTGTCCTATCTCACGGCAGGCCACAGCCCGGGCTGGGCATCCTTGGCTCCCCCCAGCACTTCTCAAGACCCCAGTTAAGATGAGCGCAGTAGAGAGAGGCTGGCCCGCAGCACAGCAGGGGCTACAGTAACCCTTGCTAAGTTTAGCAGAATGGGCTTCCTCCAGCCTAGGCTGGGAGGACGGCTCAGCTCAGAATGGGGATGGGGATTTCCCACCCAGAACCAGAGAGAACAGGTTCAGGGAGGTCAGTGGATGGGAGAGGAGATAACATGGACATATCTGGTTTCCTTTTACCCCCATAATAAACCAGTGCCCTCCTCGGTCTTATTCCATTGGCACATGAGAAAAATAACGAGGCTCAAAGCGGTTAGGTCATTGGCTTGTGAAAAGTGGTGGGCCTGGACCTCAAGCCACAGTCTTCTCCAGCCAGATGGTTGCTTCTTCATTTTTGCTGGGCCCCTGACTGACTCCTCAGGGCCTTGTTTCTTCTCCCCCTTCCTGAGGTTCCGCCCCTAAACGGAGTAGCCCAGGAGAAGGCCTCCAAGAAGAAATAAAATCTGGTCAGGAAGCTACTCCAAAAGAGAGCCTACTCCTAGCTAAGGAGGATCTGCAGGAGGGCAGGGCCCTGTTTTGTTCCCAGCTATAGCCAGAGTACCTGGAACAAGAACTGAATGAATTAACCTGAAACAGCAGAGATCCTTTTCCAACTGATGGCTCTCTGTCATTGGTGAGCAGAAGAAAGGGCACTCTGAAAAGTTGGAACACAAAGGTGCCCGCCACCACCACCAAGGGCCCTTGACATTCTTACCCACTTGGGGCAATTTGGCATTTTTAAACCAGTGAGCACACCCACAATCCCAAAATGGGCTTTCTCTTTACCCTCAGTCCATTTCTTGTCAGGCCAAGGAGAAGCAGAGGGATGGATTATGTGCCCAACTTGGCCTGCTCTGGGTTGCAGGCCAAGGACCTTTGTCCCACCTACACCCAAGCCTTACCCATACCTCCAGAAAATTTTATTTGGAAACATTGATTTTCATTTCCCCCTCCCTCTCCGTACCACTTCATGGGGGCAACATAAACTGAGGGAAGAGAGCTTGCTTTTCTGGGCCTCAATTTCAGTCCACCCTTCAAAGCAAGTTTGGAACTCTTGTTCTGGAATGGCCATCA
>NW_017731460.1:3586724-3593558 GCF_001890085.2 Hipposideros armiger
TGTGGAGGGCAGTGTCACTGGCCCTCATATGTGGGATCCGAACCGGGGCCCTCTGGCGTCCCAAGCCAGTTCTTAACCATCGCGCCACTCGGCCACTCGGCTAACTTTTTCACACAGCCTTTTCAGCACTTCCAAATAGTAACCTCAGTTAACTGGTTGTCCAAGTGGTACAAATTCATAATGAATAATCTCTCTGATATCAAAAAAGGTTAGCAACGTCATTGCAACAAGTTTGCGAACTTAATTGTCACACCTCATATGTCAGTCTCACCTGCCCAGGTGGGCGGTAAATTCCTCTGGGAAGTAACCATGCATCTTGGAATCCCTCAGAGACCTGACCTCATCCTGAGTACACAGTAGGTTCACAGGAAGTAGTTATTAATTAAAAACAATCTCTACAGGAAGAGAAATTGTTAAAACTGGTAGGAAGAGGGATAGTTTTTAATCCCTTTTCCTTCTCCCTATGTTATAAGAGGGGACATGCTCCCATATAGGGGAGGGTCCAGGAGAAAGGACGGAAGCAGTGTGAGAGCCCCTGGAGGTGGCAGTGTCAGTCTCTTCTTCACCCAAGGCCAGAGTCAAGTGGGAAGGCATAGCGAGGGCCCTAGAAGACTTTCCAAGGCAGTGCCCTGAAGACTGAGGTCCTGCCAGGGACCCATAACCCCTGGACTCTTTAGCAGCCCCCAGTGTCTGTTTTGGCCCAAGGAAGACCAGGACACCCAGAGTTGGTCAGTTCTGTTCCCTGAGAGCATAGCTGGGATTTAAGCTCCTGCACCAACACGCCTCCCCCACTTCTCCCTGTACTCTTAGGGGCCCACCCAGCTTCCCACTGCCTGTTCCTGCGTCTTAACAAGAGCTATAGACCCAGAATTTCTCAACTGAGATCAGCCTTAGAGATCATATCCCTATACCCCTTCTCTGCTTTATTTTCCATAATACGTATCACCATCTAACATCCTGTATATTTTGCTTTTTTTTTTTTTAATCTTATCATCTATTGTCCCTGTTAGAATATCAGCTACCTGAGGGCAGGGCTTTCTGTCTGTTTTATTCACTGCTTTATCACCAGGGACCAGAGCAGTGTGTTAGGTGATGGGTTAATAAGCACTGAAGAACTGGTTCATCCAGCCTGCCCTTCCTCATTGTACAGATAGGGAGACTGAGAACCGGAGATGAGGAGTGACCTGTTGGAGCCAGAACTGGAGCTTTTCTCGATTGGATTCACGCTAACTCAAAGCTGGGTCTCTGTCCCCTGCCTGCACCAGGTTGCCAGGGGTGCTTTAAGGCCAGCTGCCTCCAGTCACCCAGAGGGGCAGCTACGAGGCTGAACAGGTAGCCATCCAGATTTGAGAGAGCCAGGGAGGAGTGCTCCCCTTCAGGTCCCCATCCTGAAAAAAAAAAACCTCCCAATGCTGCCCTCCAAAGGTGGGCAGTTCCTCTGTTATTGATGAAAACTGCACCCTCTCCAGGCAGCCTTTTAAAGTTCCTCAGGGCACTGGAGAACCCAGGAGAACCAAAGCCAGGTCCCAGCAACCTGGGGAGAGGGGTGGAGCTTCAGATCACCTCTGCCAGAGATAACAAACCAGTTGGAGAAGGTGCAAGCAGACATGTGGGCCAGGAAGAGTGAGGACATTATTCTGCCCAGGGCCTGGTGAGGGCTTGGGGCTCTGAGGCCTCACTTAGGAATCTGATAAGGGTGGTTCCCTGGGGGGGGGGGCAGGGGCTTGAATTTCTGAGACACTGTGTGTAGGGACAAGCAGGATGGAGACACTCAAGTGTGCAGTGCGGGAGTGGAAGTCCAAGAGCTGTGTCTGGGTAGAAGCTGGAACTTTCTATGGGATAGAAAATACGGGAGACGCATCCACACACACACACGCAGCTTCAGCCTCCCCTCCTCATTCGTCCAGCCGCCATTATTTCAGCAAAGGAATATGATCTGTGTTCTAAGGCAAAACTCGGGGGCACCGTGGAGCTGACTGGAGGGGAAGGCACTGGTGGCAAGGAGACCTCCTGAGGAAACTATCGCAGGAGCTTCCATGGGAGATGGGGTCCCTGGAGGCATCCCTCCTCCTCACACACCGGGAAGTGTAGACCCTGCCTTCTTTCCTGATTGCTTGGAGGGAGAAGGACTGCATGTTTAATAATAGTAATAAACATTCAACAACTGTTAGCTGGATGCCAGGCCCTGTTCTAAGCACTACACATGGAGTTACAATAACTCCATGAGGTTGAAACTATATCATCTCCATTTCACTGACGGGGAATCTGAGCATCAGAAAGGTAGCATCACTTTGCTCAAGATGACACTTGTAGGGAGAATTAGCCCAGAGAGTCTGGCTCCAGACCTTGCAGCCGTAGCCTCCATGCCATGCTGCCTCGATCAAGCAAGTAGGTCACACAGGTGGGACAGAGAGCCTGGCGGCCAGGGTGGTTGGCACACCCCTCACATAGGAAACAGCTCCTGTGTGAGCCTACACCTTAGATCCATGGGGAGCTTTGGCTTCCCCCCCCAAGCCCTGCTATTGAACCCTAAATCCTTTCCCATTGTTATTGTGGTTTGCTCGGTTAAGAGTTTAAATGCACCTGAGCCTTGATGTTGGGGAAGGAACTCCAGAAGCTCGGCCTTGAAGGGTGTGTAGGAGTTTACCAGCTTGTTGGAAAAATTGGAGAGGAACTGGACAGGGCAGGTGGAAGGAACAATGATAATGCTTTGCCTGAAGAAATGAGTTCACTGAATTCAGTGAAGTCAATGTAGGTTTCCTCCCAATCCTTGTCCCCCAACCACTCCCTACGGTCTCCTTTCCTCTGAAGAGGATGAGGCCTTGACCTGAGACATAACTCATGCATTTCTGTCCCCTGACCTCCTCTTTATCGCCACCATCACTACAAGTTTGGTGGCTTTCAGCAACAGTAGATGGAAAAGTACGCCTGTTATGACATGATGTGAGTCAGTCCTTCGTAAATAATGGGGTTGCACCATCAGCTCTGATGCCTGGACCTGCACCCGAGTGTCTGGCCCGTGGCTGGAGACGTGGTGTTGGCTCCTGTTGGAAAACGACAAGAGGACTTAGATGTTATTTTGAACTTATGCAGGATGGCAGTGAGGAGCCAATAGGCACAAGAGATAGTCATTGTTGGCATCTAGGAAAAAAGACAGCGTCTCCCAAAGCAGTGATCCAACATGTAATTCCCACGTGTTCTCTAAGCCAGGGTTTATCTTACAGAGCTGTGCCTACTTCTGGCCTTGACACCAGGCCGGGACCACCCCCAGCATGCTCTGTGGGGACTTAAGTGGCAAATGTTGCCGAAGTTTCAAACAGGCATTTTGCCTGGACACCCCATAGCCCTTTAAGACCCTGGCCAGGCTGACCTTGCTGGGGTTCATTTGGAGCCTGCCAGAGGCACAGGCCCAGCCATCACAGGCTTCTAGATCCCATGGTCCCCAATTCAGCCACTCTACCAGCTTGCCACTGGCCTTTGAGCTGGTCACTGCGCTCTAAGGCGCTGAAAGCTGGTGTGACTGGTGTGGCTGGTGGGGAGCCATGGGTTCTAATTCTGACACTAACTCGCAGTTGACTTTGGCCCTGCCCCTTTCTGAGCCTTAGTTTCCTCTTCTGTGAAACAGACAGCTCTGCTTAGATCAGGGACTCTTGACCTACTGGATGGGATACTTCTTTGCCGTGGGGCCGTCCTGTGCACTGCAGGGTGTTCAGCAGCATCCTTGGCCTCCACCCACCAGATTTCAGTAGCACCACCTCTCACCCTCGTCTTTACAATCCGAATTGTCTCCAGACATTGCCAGATATCCCCTGGGGGCAGAACTGTCTCTGGTTGAGAACCACTGTGTTATATAATCTCTGAAGACACCCCTCCTCCCCAAGAATTACCCTCAGGACCTAGGAGAAAGTTTTCCCTTTCCAGCCCCTGTTTTGTCGATGTGGACTGTGTGTGAACCAGGAGTCCATGGGTAGAGGCTCCACGGGCTTCTAGGGTGGGATGTGAGCTATGAGAAAAGGGAAGGCTCTGAGCCGGCTGGGCCTCTTGCTCAGAGCCAAGGCCAAGTTCTTCTTGCCTTCCAGACCTTGGGTTACATAAAAATGTGGGGGGCAGGGGAGGCAGGCCTGTGGTCGGCCCACGCACTAAGGTCAACAGCCTTCCAGCCAGTGACTAATCATCTCTACGTGCTCTGAGGACGCGGCTTCTCCATGGTCCCCTCTCTTGCTGCCCTGGGAGAGGACACAGGAAGTGAATTAGCCCACCTCCTGCACAGAGGCGGGAGAGCACGGAGCGTGGTGGTATCAGACACAAGGGCAGCACATGCCTTTACCGACCAGCCCTGGTTTTATTTTGTTTATTCCTTTCAATATGCTGTTTATTATCTTTGTCCACGGAAGTCCCTTCTGACCTTGTTGCTTAATGGAAGGACGAAGATTTATCTTCTCCAGAGGTGAGAGGGATTTGTCGATGAATCTTGGAAGTAAATCACTGTTCTGGGGACAACAGGCTATGAGATTCGGAGTAGTATTAACCCAAAATAATTGGTTTGGATTATTTATCCTTATAATCCTCATTAAAGGACTGTAGACTGCTCTAGACTGCAGGCTAGATGCTGCAGAAGGAACAGTGAGTTAGACTTAGTCCCTGCGTCCAGAAACCTTCAGTCTGGGAGGACAAGATGTCAGTCTGTAATTGCAGTGTGCTCTGAATGTGTGAAGCCTACAGAGGAAGGTCTGGTCAGCCTCACCCAGGGCGTGGTGTGAATTGGGGGGGGGGTGCATGGATGAGGTTTGGGGAGATGGTGGTAGCATATAGAGGGTTTCGACAAGAAGAGGTGGATTTGAGTTTTATTTTCGCCTTTTTTATGTGGTAAAATATACATACCATAAAATTTACTATTTTTATTATTTTAAAGCGTATATTCCAGTGTCATGAAGTATATTCACATTATTGTACGACCATCACCACCATCTAACTGTGGAACTCTTCACTTTACAAAACCGAAACTCTGTACCCCTTAAACACTAACTCCTCATTCCTTCCTCCCCACAGCCTGCTTCTTTCTGTCTCCATGAATTTGACTATTCTAGGTTCCTCGTGCACGGAGACTCATACAACATGTGACCTTTCGTGTCTGGCTTCTTTCACTTAGCAGCATGTTTTAAGTTTCATCTGTGTTGTAGTGTGCATCAGAATGTCCTTCCTTTTTAAGGCTGAATAATATTCCATTTTATGGATAGACGATTCTTTGTTTATCCATTCATCTGTCTGCGGACGCTTGGGTTGCTGCCACCTTTTGGTAATTGTGAGTAGTGCTGCCATGAATGGGTGTGCAAATATCTGTTTGAGTCCCTGCTTTCAGTTCTTATAGGCATATACCCAGAAGTAGAAACACTAGATGTTATGGTAATTTATGTTTAATTTTTTTTAAGGAACCGCTATACTTTTGAGGAAGAAGTGTTTGAACTAGAGTTTAAGGATGAATGTGAGATTTCCAGGCATTGATGTAGAGGAAGAGGAAGGGAAGAGAAAGGAGAGGGGAGGTATAAGAGAAGAAGAAGGAGGCGGAGCGCCTAAAATGTAGTGTGAAACTAGTGGCACAGTGGTGTTTGTACTGGGGACTGAAGCAGGTGTGACTGGTGATGAGGCCATGGGGGGGGGGGGGGTAGAGTGTGAAGGACCTTGGACCACGCTAGGGAACTTGGCCTCCACACAGTAGGCAGTGAGAAGCATAGAAGGGGTTTTCAATCAGGGAGTGATACAGGCCAATTGTCACCTTAGGACATAACTGGGAGGGATGTCACAGGTAGACTGGGAGGGTGAGAAGGTTAAGGCAAGAGCCAAGTAGGAGAAAACTGGGTAACACTAAAGCCACATCGTTGGGGGTGGGTGGAGGGAGCAGGTCTGAAGGGTGGATGTGCTCTACAAGGCTGCCCAGCTTTCTGGTTTGGCGGCTTGGTGAATGGTGGGTAAGCCTACGGGAGGAGCAGCTGGTTTGACAAGATGATGAGGCGATAATCTTGGGCCCAGTTGGCTTGGAGGGGCCCCTGGAACCACCTGGGTGGAGACGAGGGTTTGAGGGGTGTCCAGAGCAGTGCAGAGGTAGGTGCTGCAGCGTGGGGATTGAAGCTGGTCAAGGGCAAGGGGAAGGACTGCTGTTGGATGGCGCGAAGGACCCAGCGGAGTTGGAGGCCAATACACAGGGTAGCTTCTGCTCAGTACATGTCAGTCCCTGCCCTGAGCATCTCATATCCATCCACATATTTTCACTGCCAAGCTCAAAGTTCTGTGCTTGAGGCTGGCCACTTCGGGTGGAGATAGAAAGCTAAACATAAGCCAGTGATTTTAATTCATTTATACACCCTATAAAGCTTAGAAAATGGAACTTGGCTAATACCTTTGTGCAGTTAAATATTTAATCATGATGTGATAAGTGATATGCAAGACAAATAGCACATGTTATGAAAGTGTGTTGTGGGGACATGATTTAGTCTAAAGCAGGGTTGCTTACCTCTGCGCTATGGACATTTTGAGCCACATAATTCCTTGCTGAGGGGCTGTCCTGTGCATTGTAGGATGTTTAGCAGCATCCTGGCTTCTGCCCCCTATGCCACACACACTCCCACCCAATTGTAACAACCAAAAATGTATCCAGACATTGCCAAATGTCCCCTGGGGGCACAGTCACCCTCATTGAGATCCATTGGCCTAGGGGTCAGGAAAACTTCTTGAGGAAATGATGTTAATCTAAGTTCTAGAAGACAGATAAAGGGCCGGCCGAGTGGCTCAGTTGGTTAAGAGCTCGCTCAAGAGTTTGAGCTCTGAGCAACAGTGGTT
>NW_017731460.1:3593823-3600609 GCF_001890085.2 Hipposideros armiger
GAACAGTGTGTTTTTCCAGGACCCATGAGCTCCAAGTCAAGTTACTGTTTTCAATCTAGTCGTGGAGGGCGCAGCTTACTGGCCCATGTGGGAATCGAACTGGCAACCTTGGTGTTATGTGCAATGCATTCTAACCAACTGAGCCAACCGACTGCCCTATAACTGTTTTGGGGGTTTTTTTTTGCCCAGTCGATCAAGGAGATTTTTGCTGTTGCTCCTATTTTTTAGGAATTGTGAATGCTGATAGGAGCGATTCACTAGAGAGGGGGTGGTCCCTGGCACAGAGGTCCCTGAGGAAACCTTGGGATGCATTCCAGATTGGGAAGGCTGGAGACACCTCTGCTATTGTAACAGGTAGTCGTGAGGGAGGAGGGGGTTGGTGCCAGGGGCTGGTGGCCATCAATTGAGGGGGTGAAGGCAGACAGTTGAGTTCATCCAGGGATGGGGGTGTGTTAAAGAGGTATCAGAAAGTTCGAGGGGCAGGAGAATTATTGTATTAGCAAGAGGGTGATTAGATTCATGAACCCTGAAAGCTGAGCTAGGTGAGGGGAAGTGAGTAGATGTGTGCTCTGTGTTTGCTTCCGCTCTGTCTGTTTGGCACCCATTAATCACTAAGGGCCAAACTAACGGCCAAGGTTGTTTACATCTCCCCTGCTATCCAGAGTCTCTACCCTAAACCTCCTCCTTATCTCACTCTCACATGCCAAGCCAATATTTCTCCTGCCCTAAACCAGGGCGGGTGCCAGACAACAAGGGACAGCCTCTATGCTCCAAGGCCCACTGGAATTATTCAAACAAGCCAACCCTTAGCTGTTTGCCCTGCCCTGCCCTGCCCTGCCCTTCTCATGGAAACCCCAATAAGGGCTCTGGCCTAGGCCTTCCTCTCACTCCTGCTTCTGCCTCTTGACCAAAACCTAGTGTTCCCCTTGTGGCTTTGTGTACCCCCTTCTCTTGGAAAACGTATGTAAGAAGTTCTTCTTTCAATGACATTAGCCTCTCCAGGTGCCATTCAGTCACCTCCATGAATTAAAATCCTACAGGTACAAGTGAGACATCAGGGACCCTTGCACAGGGACAGAGGATGAGGGTCAGTAANAAAAAAAAAAAAAATAGAAGACAGATAAGAATTAATCAAGATAAAGCAGGTGTGGAGCGTGGAGGAGAGCATCCAGGGCACAGGTGTGTGCACAGACCCTGAGAGAGGGAAGGCATGAAAGAGACCGGCGAGGAGGCTGGTGGACCCAATGAAGAGGCGCCCAGTTGGTGAGCAGTGGGGGAGGGGGAAGAATGGATGGACTAGGGACACTCAAGAGGGAACACAGGCAAAGAAGCCTCCTGGAGGTGCAGGATGAAACTCACTGGAAACTGGTGAGTTACATTTGGGGCATGTTGGATTGGAGATCCCTGGAAGACACCCAGGTGGGGCCCTGGGCTCAAAAGCTAGGTCCAGGTGGAGATATGGAATTGGGAGTTACATGCAAATACAAGGTGAGTGAAGCCCTGGGGTGGATGAGCCAGGGAGTGCACGTGGACCAAGAAGAGAAGAGCAAAGAGGAGGCCTAGAAGTGGCTCTAGGAGCGCTGGCATTTGGAGAGTGAGGAGGAGGAGCCTGCAGAGACTGTAGGTGTTCCCAGAGAGGGAGCAGAGGAACCATGGATTGTGTGGCGCCCTGGAAGTGTGTTCAAAGAGGAGAGAAGTCTGTGCAGCCAGAACAAGTAAGAAGAGGACTGGGAAGCAGCCACTGGGCTTAGAGACCAGTACACGCCATGGGGGAGGTCAGACTGAGGTAGCTGGGGAATGGGGCAGGAGGGAAGGGAGACAGCTGGCAGACAGCTTTTCCAAAAATGTGTCAGCAGAAGTGCAGAGAAAAAGTGTGGATGCCAGAAAGGGAAGTGGATTAGGGAGGGTTTTGTTTCGTTTGCTTATTTAATCTTAATGTGTGTTGCCCCCTCCCCGCCCCCCACACTTTTTTTTTCTCCTTAGAAAATAAATGGTCATAAGTTCAGAATTCAAAAACTGAAGCTTTCACTGTGAAAAGTCTTCACCCCCATCTTTCTTGGCTTCCCAAGTTCCTCCTCTCCTTAGAGGCCACTTCACCAGTTTCTTACAGCTTCTGCCAGAGATACCTCGTGCGTGAATCAGTTAACACATATGTAGAATCTTTCCCCCAAATGGGAGCACACTGTATGCACTCTTCTGCCCCTGACTCATTCTTTTCCTGGTTAGCTATGTTGAGATGCTTCCAGATTGTTTGCAGCTATATAATATTCTACTACTACATAGATATCATATAATTTAGCTAACCTGTTTTTTGGACATTACAAACAATGTCCCACTGAATCACCTTATGCTTTAGTTATTTTGCGATGTAGATGGGTGCATATGGGATATGGCCCCAGAAGTAGAATTGATGGGTCAGAAGATATGCGAGTTTGTATTTTGAAAGATATCAGCAAATTGCTGTCCACAGAATTGACAAGAGTGTGTACTCCTACCAGCAATGTATGAGGGTGTTCATTTTCCACTCCCTCCGACCTACTGTGTTACCAAACTTGCTGATATTTGTCATTCTGAAAGACAAAAATGGTTTCTCCATATAGTTTTGGTTTTTCTTTTTAGTTTCTTTCTGTTTGGTTTATTTTGTTCTTTAGTTCCACATATAAGCAAAATCACATTGCATCTGTCTTTCTCTGTCTGACATACTCCACTCAGCACAATTTCCTCCAGGTCCATCCATGCCACTGCAGATGGCAAGAACCCATTCCCTTCCATGGTTGAGATATACCATTGTATATATGTCCCACCTCCTCTTTATCCACTCATCCATTGATGGCTGCCTCCACATCTTGGCCATTGTAAACAATGCTGCAATGTACACATAGATGCACACGTCTCCTTGAAGTTACATTTAGGTTTCTTCAGATACTAAATACCCTGAAGTGAGATTACTGGGTCCTTCTTTGTCTCTTCTTATAACCTTTGTTTTGAAGTCTATTTTGTCTTTTATAAGTATTGCTACTCCAGCTTTTTGTTTGTTTGTTTTCGTTGCCATTTTCATAAAATCTTTTTTCTATCCTTTACTTTCAGTTTATATGTGTCTGTCAACCTGTCTGAAATGAGTCTCTTGTAGGTAGCATATGTAAGGGTCTTGTTTTCATATCCATTCTGCCCTCCTGTGTCTTTTGAGTGGAGCATTTAATCCATTTATATTAAAAGTAATTGTTGATAAATATGTAGCTATTGCCATTTTATTATTCATAATTTTGATTTTTTATTTTATTTTTAAAAAGTCCCTCTAACATTCCTTGTAATACCGGTTTCGTGATGATGAACTCCTTTAGTTTTTTCTTCTCTGGGAAGCTCTTTATCTGTCTTTCGATTCTAAATGATAGCTTTGCTGGGTAGAGTAATCTTGGTTGTTGGTCCTTGCTTTTCATCACGTTGAATATTTTGTGCCAATCCCTTTGGGCCTGCAAAGTTTCTGTTGAGAAATCAGCTGACAATCTTATGGGAGCTCCTTTATAAGTTATTAGTTGCCTTTCATGCTGCTTTTGGAATTCTCTCTTTGTCTTTAACCTTTGCCATTCTGATTTTAGTGTGTCTTGGTATAGGACTTATCTGGGTTCATTTTGTTTGGGACTCTGTGATTCCTGGACTTGTATGTCTATTTCCTTTGCCAGGTTAGGAAAGTTTTCAGTCATTATTTCTTAAAATAGGTTCTCAATCCCTTGCTTTCTCTCTTCTCCTTCTGATACCCCTATGATGCAAATGTTGTTACAATTAATGTTATCCCACAGATCCCTTAAATTCTACTCACTTTTTTGAATTTTTTTTTCTTTTTGCTGTTCTGTTTGGGTGTTTTCTGCTACCTTATCTTCCAAATCACTGATTCGACCCTCTGCTTCATCTAATCCCTTGGTGAGTCCTTCTTGTGCATTCTTTATTTCAGTTATTATATTCTTTACTTCTGCTTTTTTATGGGTTTATGGTTTCAATGTCCTTTTTTATGCTTGCTATCTTTTTGTTGAAGTTCTCACTAAGTTCCTTGAGCATCCTTATAACCATTGTTTTGAACTCTGTATCTGGTAGGTTTGCTTGACTCCATTTTGTTTAGTTCTTTTTCTGGAGTTTTCTCTTGTTCTTTCATTTGGGATGTGTTTCTTTGTTTCCTCAGTTTGGCTGCCTCTCTATTTGTTTCTATGTATTAGGTACATCTGTTACTTCCTGCAGTCTTGGTCAGGTAGCCTTATGTAGTATGTGCCCTGTGGGGCCTAGTGGTATAGTCTCCTCCCTGTTACCTGCTCCAGATACTCCAGAACTGTCCCTTGTGTGGATTGTGTGTGCTCTCCTGTTATAGTTGACCCTTGATTGATATTGGCATATCAGTGGATGAGATTGATCCTGAGGCTGTTTGGCTGTGGTGTTTGGCCACATCCGCAGCTTATGGGCTGCTGTGTGGGAGTCTTACCCCACCGAGTGTGAGTTGCCCCAGTGGGCTCTGGTGCATGTTGAGATCGCCCTTTGTGTGTGCCGATTGTGGGACTAATTGGGCAGTGCTCTGCTGTGATCTGAAGACGTTCTCCAAGTATGTTGGTTCTAGGGCCTCTTGTGAGGGGCTCCAGGGCAGACCCAGGTCACCCACTGCCTGTGACTGGCTGGGGACTGCCTGGTAAGAGCTACAAAGTGATCTGCAGTTCCCTGCCTGTTCTAACCCTGGAGGTACATGTGAGAGGCCATACTGTGAATCGACGACATCTACCACCAATACCAGGCCTAGGGTAGCTCCACAAAATGCCAGGACACCCTGAGGCCTGCTGCCACCTGCTGGCTTCCTTAAGGTTCAGCCACTGATAAAGCCTCATGCAGTACACGAGTTAAGTGAGACAAGGTCTCAGTTAGTCACTAGAGTGGGATGAGTTGTGGTCACCAGGTTAATATAAATTCTGGTTTGGTGCCCGTGCTGTGCCTGAAGCTACTCAGCAAAAGTCTTGGAGCACACCGAGGCCAGTCACTGCCCACCTCAGGTCTGTCAGACTCTGATAATTTTCCAAGAAAGAGTGCAATGCAGGCGGGGCTGGCTGCTCTCAGAGAAAGTACCCCAGGCGATGCAAGAATTGGGTGAGGCAGGTTCCCAGTGAGTCAGCAGAGCAGAGCTGGGAGAAGCTAATCAAACCAATCTGATTCAAATTTGGCCGTGTGGGGGTGGGCTCAACACAGGAAAGATGGCGCCCACTGGCTGCATGGGAGAAGAACCTCCTCACTGGGAAATGGTGACTGTCCTGCCACCCTCAACCCAAAACAACACAACTCAGTCTTCACCCCCCCATAAGTCTCTGATACTCCCAAGTCACCCTCTGCTGGAGCCCAAGATGAGTGCCTAGGAGCGAGAACCTCTGAGCGCAGACCCTTTAAGAGGGCCACCTTCCATCCCACCTGAACAGTTGGAATCCCCACTGTTTTTCACAGCCAGGTGTTGTGGGGGCTGTTCTTTCTGGCACCAGTACTCTGGGCTAGGGAGGCTGGTGTGGGGCTGGGGTCCCTGGCTCCTCCCAGGGAACCTCCACAACCAAGATATCCCTCCTGGTTCTCAACTGCCACATGAAGGTTTTGGGTTAGCCAGTTCCGTGTCTCTGCCCCTCCTACCAGTCTCGACATGGCTTCTTCCTTATATTCTTAGTTATAAAACTTCTGTTAAGTCAGACTTGAAGTGGTTCTCCAGGTTGATTTTTCTATAATTTAGTTTTAATTTTAATTTGTTTATGGAAGGGAACAGGCACAGTGTTTATGTACCCTGCCATCTTGGATCTCCTAAATGACTTCTTTTTGAGGTGGTGAAAATGTTCTAAAATCGACTGTGGTGACAGCTGCACATATCTTAAGATGTCTTGAAGCTGGCAGGGAGTGTGTGCTGAGGAGGTCTTACAGGGGAGGGATCCTGGACCTGCGTCTCAGAGACTCTCCTTCAATCCTGGACGAGCCCCCAATTAATGTAGGATATTTCTTATGCCAGGGTTGTGGTCTTATGGAAACAAAGAATGGAGACATGGACCAGAGAGGTGAAGTTGCAGAAAAGGAGTTTATAATCAGTAAAAGTACATTTCAAAGAAGCAGAAGCAGGAGAAAAGTAGAGAATGGCTCAAGGGCCATTATTAGAAAAGAAAGTACACTCCAAAGAGTTTGGAGCTGGCCCTGAGCAGACGCAAGGCTCAAAAGGCCTCTCCACATAGTTTTTTGGTTTTTTTAAGATTTTATTGGGGAATTGGGGGAGGAGAAGAATGTTGAGGAATTGGGGAGGGGGACCAGCCAAGTTGTTGTTCTTCAATCTTAGTTGTGGAGGGCACCTGTCGCCATCTGGCTGCCCGTCGGTAGCTCGTGGCTGCTAATTCAAGGTGCTGTGTTCAATCGTAGTTGCGGGTGGGCGCAGCCCACCATCGAAGAGGCAATCTTGTTGTTACACCAGCTGAGCCATCGTGCTGCCTGTTGGCAGCTCAGTGACAGCTCAGCTCAAGCGCAGCTGTCACTGGCCCATGTGGGAATCGAACCGGCGGCCCTGTTGCTCAGAGCACACGCTCTAAAGCCAACTCTTAACCAACTGAGCCACTTGGCCGGTCCCATATAGGTTTAATTTGCATTTTTTCTTGCTGGGAATCAGGTTGAACGTGTTTTCATAGACATAAGAGCCATGTCGATTTCCTTTTCTGTGAACTATCTGTCTTTTGCCCTTTTTCTATCAGGTTGTTGGCCTTTTTCTTATTGAATGGGAGGTGATCTTGATTTATTTGGAAA